>NC_068991.1:8612219-8624908 GCF_001194135.2 Octopus bimaculoides | reverse complement strand
ACAAAAACAAGATAAAATTTATCCCCTAATCCTAACCACCCCACCTTGTATCACAATGAGCCATGTACACTGCTCTCTGCTCTCCCATCATAATTTGTGAACAAAGAGTGCTGTAAACCTGGAATGTTGAGAAATTGAGGCCACCATTGGTTAAATTAGCTTCTAAGAAAGCATACTGGTTGATTGGAGGGCAGGGGTGGGGGGTACAGAGTAAATAACGAACTGCTATAATATAATCCTGTTCAGATTGAGATTAGATAATGAAAAAGAAACACAGCATATCTCCCCTACACACACACAGCACGGAGCTACCCCCATCTCCATAATACAGCTAACAAAACTTACCTTTAAATCGTTCACCAACATTACCAATGCGATGTGCTCTTTCTGAGCCAGCCAAATCAACAAAGTGAAATTTGGCTGACATGCAGTGGGAAATTTCTGGAAAAGAATGAGAAATGCTACAATTGAAACACTGTAAAATGTATTCATTAAACGCTGTATAAAGTATCTTTGTGTCTAAAACAAGCTTTGGTTTTCCTTCTTGTTAGTAACAAAACATTGCAGCCAAGTGAGTGAAACATGTTAAAACAGGAGCAGAGTTGGTGTCGGAATAGGTGTGAACAATGGACTAAGATTCTTGGAGAGCATTCAGTTGGCCACATGCATGCAATAGATCTATTCCATTATACTTATACAATATAGTTAGGCGCAGGAGTGGCTGTGTGGTAAGTAGCTTGCTTACCAACCACATGGTTCCGGGTTCAGTCCCACTGCGTGGCATCTTGGGCAAGTGTCTTCTACTATAGCCTCGGACCGACCAAAGCCTTGTGAGTGGATTTGGTAGACGGAAACTGAGAGAACCCCGTCGTATATATGTATATATATATATGTATATGTATGTGTGTTTGTCCCCCTAGCATTGCTTGACAACCGATGCTGGTGTGTTTATGTCCCCGTAACTTAGCGGTTCGGCAAAAATGACTGATAGAATAAGTACTAGGCTTACAAAGAATAAGACCCGGGGTCGATTTGCTCGACTAAAGGCGGTGCTCCAGCATGGCCGCAGTCAAATGACTGAAACAAGTAAAAGAGTAATACAAGTGAGTGTGTGTTTGCATGTGTGTGTGTGTATCATCACCATCATTTACCTTCCTTGCGATGATGATGATGATGATGATATATATAACCTTTGTGAGTGTGTGTATCTAATCTATATGTTCTATATGTAAGCTTAAGTACAAACAAGCAAAGCTACTCAACAACAACAACAGCACTTAGCAGTTGCAATTTGAAACCTCATGTCTCTAAGTCATAACTGAAAACCTACCTCGGTCACTCGACACTGAACAGTTGGTAGAGTAATCAAAATGTCTGCTACTGAAAATGTCAGAATTGGTCCATTTCTGGTCTGGCAATTGATATCATGCAGAAGAGAAATAGTGGTTTATGCATGCAGTTAGTAAAACAGGAAAAAAAAAAAATATCCAAACAAGTCAATAATTTAATACATATTGTTAAAAACAAGTCAAGTAACTCTACCAAACAACAGGTTATACTGGATGACATCTTAACAACAGCACACACAAATAAAATATTGAGTCCTTGTCAAAAATACTTTACAAATATGGCAGTGGCTGTGTGGTAAGTAGCTTGCTTACGAACCACATGGTTCTGGGTTCAGTCCCACTGCGTGGCACCTTGGGAAAGTGTCTTCTACTATAGCCTCGGGCCGACCAAAGCCTTGTGAGTGGATTTGGTAGACGGAAACTGAAAGAAGCCCGTCGTATATATGTATATATATATATATATGTATGTGTGTGTGTATGTTTGTGTGTCTGTGTTGGTCCCCCCCCAAAATCGCTTGACAACCGATGCTGGTATGTTTACGTCCCCGTAACTTAGCGGTTCGGCAAAAGAGACCGATAGAATAAGTACTAGGCTTACAAACAATAAGTCCTGGGGTCGATTTGCTCGACTAAAGGCGGTGCTCCAGCATGGCCTCAGTCAAATGACTGAAACAAGTAAAAGAGTAAATGTTGTTTTAATTTACAAGAAACATGACATAGAAGTGGGGGTCATTATATAAACAAAAAAAAAAACTAGCTTTAAGCGCATTTGCATAGCCCAGCAGAATATACTATATAGACAACAGTTACATTGCATACCTATAACAATGGTGAAAACCGAGTGTGATCGGCTAGAATGTTCATTCATTTGTGTCAACCCCGTATGACGAACTGCAGAACCAGACTCCAAACAGGAAAACACATCCTCCATGCTTTCACATTTTACCTCCTGGACACCTGATATCACTGAAACAATATTAAATCAATAATTGATCAATAATTCAAACCAACTGTAAAGGAAAAGAAAAAACATACACCCCCAAGGGACAAATTTTTAGGTGCAGGCATGACTATGGTTAAGCTTGCTTTGCAACCAAATGGTTCCAGGTTCAGTCCCACTGCATGGCACCTTGAGCAAGAGTCTTCTCTTATAGCCCTGAGATGACCAATGCCTTGTGAGTGAAGTTGGTAGACAGAAACTGTGTGGAAACCCATCATGTGTGTGTGTGTGTGTGTGTGTGTGTGTGTGCGTGCGTGCATGTATCATTGTTTGTGTGTATGTGTGTGTGTGCATGCACATATATGCATGTGAGAATGTGAGGGGAGAGTGAGAGAGAGAGAGAGAGAGAGAGATAGAGGAAGCCAATCTACTTACCAGTATTCCCTTTCTCATCCTCTCGTACGTGTAAGGTTTTGTTGTCCACATCCAGCAGGTCACACAACTCTTCTAGGTAGATTTCAATGTAGGACACCCGCACCGTAAAATGAATGCTGGCCTTTGACTGGAAAAACAAAAAAACAACAACAAAAATTGGGTAGAAAAATACTATGGAATGGTCGTATGATGTATATGAATGAGGACAACCAAATAAAGAAATGCCGATCTCAGATTGTGGCAGACCCATATGCAAGGAGTAGGCCCAGAAAGATGTGGGACAAAGTGGTGAGAAAGGAGATTCAGACATTGGGTCTTGTTGAGGAGATGACAAGGCAAATACATATATATTCGCTGTGTTTGAGAAGACACATCAAGCTAAGTAAAATCATGGCCATCCTTACATACGGGCACGTCCTTTAAGGCCCTGTCTCCTCTCACACACACATAATCTGGCCTCTGTCAAAACTCACCCACAACCCATCTTCCCAACACTGCCCATGGTCACCACCCACTGCAGGCCCCTCTACTATCCCTCATCCACTGCAGGCCCTTCCAATCCCCCACACTTGCCCATCCACATACTTCCCATGCCCTCACATATCTTATTTCTTTATTGCCGACAATGGGTTAAACAGGAATGGATGGCTGAAACTTTTCATGATCACATAACCCCTAACATTTGGCCTCCTAATTCCCCAGATCTCAATCCATTGGACTACTATATGTGGAGCATTGAGCATTGTTGAGAGAGAGGTCAATGAACGTGCTCGTAACACCAAAGATTCTATGAAAGCTGCCATAGTCAGAGTAATGTCCAAAATGAACCAGGACCACTTGATTCGAGCATGGAGATGATTTAGATCTCATATAGAAGCAGTTGTTGAAGCTGAAGGTGGCTTTAGTGAATAACATTATAGAAAAGAAGGTTTATTTTTATCCTCATAGCATTTTTTGATAAAGTTATTAACTGTTATTATATATGTTTTTTATAAACATAAATCTGTCCTCAAATATCTTACACACCCTGTATATATACACATACACACACACATACACATATGCATACAAACACACACACATATATATATTCACGGATATGTGAAACAGAGTAAAATAAAAAGAGGAAGAGATGCAAAATATTGTGTCTGCAAAGAAAAATAACTCAATAACCATAACATGACTGAAAGCTCCAGGATACATCCAACAGCAAACAAACCAAACACTAAGTACAAGCAAGCAAATGCTTTAAAGTAAACAGTCTAAGGTCATTTGCTGAGCAACACACAAGTATTATAGAGGCAGTGCAGTGTTCATAGAAATATTCGTCTGGTCCCCCACTTCTTACATCATTTTCGTTAATAGAGTGGGGAGAGAGAGAGAGAGAGTGAGAGAGAGAGCATAGATAATTGAATCAGTAATGTACCTGGCAACAAGCAGGGAGGTAGCAATTCTTAACAGCAGGCTGACACTGTGTTGCACTTGTGGTCACGATGCTAAGGTACCAACAATCAAATCACGTCTGCTCTCGGCTGGTATCTCGTTGGTATAGTTCACTAGTGTAAGACTGGTGTTTCAATGGCCTGAGTTTTGATTCGTGTTACCATTAGTAGGTGCAGGTCTGGCTGTGTAGTAAGAAGTTTGCTTCTCAACCACAAGGTTCCGGGTTCAGTGCTACTGCATGGCACCATGTGCAAGTGCCTTCTACTATAGCCTCAGACCAACCAAAGCTTTGGGAGTGGATTTGGTAGGCAGATACTGAAAGAAACCCATGTGTGTGTGTGTGTGTGTGCATGTGTGTGTGTATGTGTGTCTTTGTCTTCCATCACCACTTGACAATTGATGCTAGTGCGTTTACATCCCTATAACTTAGCAGTTCAGCAAAAAACCCAATAGAATACGTACCAGGCTTAAAAATATAAGTACCAGGGCCGGTTTATTTAACTAAAGATTCTTCAAGCCGGTGTACCAGCATGACCATGGTCTAATGACCGAAAGAAGTTCTTGCAAGTTAAGCAAACCACACTGAGGCATCCTTGATGAGTTAAAGAACCAAAATAAACATAGCAACACAAGACAAAAAAAATTGGATGCAAAATAAAAAAATAAAAAATATTGGAAGGGCATCCAGCAGTAAAAGCCATGCCACAACTGACTTTGCCTGCAGTTGTGCCACGTAAAAAGCACTCAGTCCCTGCTGCTGGGTGGTTGGTGTTATGAAGGGCATCCAGTCGTTAAAGTCTTACCAAAACAGACAGAAGTCTGGTTGGCTCCTGCCTGGCCAGCTCCTGCCTGACTGGTCCCTGTCAAACCGTCCAACCCATGCCAGCATGGAAAACGGACGTTAAACGATGATGATATTAAAAAAAAAGGGACATGCACCCAGCAAAGAGAACAAAATGAATGGTCATTTTGATGTTTCCATACTTACATTTATGACATCATATATCTGTCGAACAGCTCGAGGTATGATACCTTGCTGCTCCTCCGATACTGAAGATAAATTGAAACCTCCAATTGTGTGAGTTTTTCCTGAACCCTGACACAATAAAAAAGAATAATATTATCTTACATTATTCAAATACACCTAAGAAAAAAGATGAAAACAAACAGTATATTGCTACTACAAAGTAGGCCTTCCCATGCTGGACCACCACTTCCCAGAGGTAAAAATGGCTTTGCATAGGGTCACACAATTATAGAAGCAGGGATGACAACTGAAAACCAACAAAACCTGAGAGAGAAAGGCCTTCCCTCGGGGAAACATATGATATAATGTAACAAAATCCGAAAGGAAGCTGAGAGGTCAACTCCTCTTCTGACCACCAGGAAGAGCTGTGATAGAAGTGTAAGGGGTCAGGTGCCAGTGTAAGAAGAAATCCTGAAGCACCAAATGGGGAGAGACAGGTCACATCTTAAGGAAACCAACATCCTGCATTACACATCAAGCCTTCACCTGGAACCCACAAGGGAGGTGCAAGAGAGGACACCCTACAAATAGCTGGAGGTAGAGGTGAAAAAGGCAGGGATCCAGCTGGGGAAAAGCAGAAGAGACAGCCCAGAGTTGAGAAGAGAGGAGAAAAGTTATTGCCGGCCTATGCTCCATAGGGATTGAAGGGATTAAGTAAGCAAACACTGCCCTAGTGTTGATTGAGTGTGGGTCACAGATGATATATGATGACAAAATACAACTAACTATACTTACTGTCTGACCATAGGCAAACACTGTGGCATTGTAACCTTCAAATATACTCTCCACCAAAGGTTCAACACTTTGATAAACATCTTTCTATAAGCAAAACAGAAAAAGAAATAACAAACAGGCATTAGTCACAGTTCTCTACATCCTTTAACTCTTTACCTCATCATCATCATCATCATCGTTTAATGTCTGCTTTCCATGCTAGCATGGGTTGGACTGTCCAAAGTATTTCCATAAATTTGTTCTAAATGTCCATGCTTGTTTTTAGACTTCTAATTAGCTCTTGTTGGAAGGGTTCCTAACCCATGGGCAAAGAGGTGTTAGATGATGGCGGTGGTGTTTTCAAAGGGCTGGCATGTGTAACCTGATCACCTCTGCCGATCAAGCTCCCAACCCATGCGCTCCAGTTGCAACACTGATTCTGCCCAAATTTGACGTCATGTTACTTAGTTTGGTTTGAAATAAAGAACTTGATTAGCTTAATAATCCCAACTTAATCCTGGGCAAAGCTGGGCTATACTGCTAGTACAGGATAAACACAAGCATGGCTGTGAGTTAACAGGTTTGATCCCAACAATGTAGTTTTGTGATTAGTCCCATTTCACGGTAACTTGGGCAAGTATCTTTTAGTATAGTCCTGGGCCAACCAAAGAATTGTGAGTGCATTTGAAAGAAAACTATTGTGTGTGTGTGTGTGTATGGGTCCTTGACTTGACATCATGAGATGGTTGTAAATGAGTGTCACCATCATACAAGTGATGTCATTTGTTTCAAATCTGTGAGAAATGTGTGGCCATGAGAAAATATAGCCTAGCTTGGAAAAGAAAAAAAGGTGAAGGTTAGTGACAGGAAGGGCATCCAGCAGTAGAAAATCTGCTTCAATAAATTCCATCTGATTAATAAAAAGCATCAGAATGTGGATGAGGATTATGTAACCCTAGATACACTCCTAAAGAGACGAGATCGTCACTGCTGCAATACCTTTGACGACAGGTCTGCTTTTGCTCAATCAGTGCCTATCTGTGGTTAAACAACAACAACAACAAAAACAACAACACCTACTCATAGCCTCCCCTGTTGGTTTGAGAGGAGAATTACGAAGTCTGTAGTCATGACATATTAACGACTACGAGATTTAGTACTTCAGTCTGAAGCAAGAACGGAAAATTGCTTTACCTGAAGTGGAATACCTGGAGCTAAACAGTCTTGATTCTCACACAATAAATCAAATCATTTAAAAAAAAAAAGAAAGAAAAATAAAGAAACATAAAAGCTCTGTGTTTTAATTTCAAATTATGTCGAGGTTGACTTTGCCTTTCATCCTTTTGGATCAAGTACCAGTTGCCTACTAGGGTAGATGTAATCGACTAGTCCCCTCCCCTCAAATTTCAGGCCTTGGCATTTTGTCTGTCTTTACGTTCTGAGTTCAAATTCAGCCAAGGTTGACTTTGCCTTTTATCCTTTCAGGGTCAATAAATTAAGTACCAGTTGCCTACCGAGGTTGATGTAATCGACTAGTTCCCTCCCCACAAATTTCAGGCCATGTGCTTTTAGTAGAAAGGATTATTATTATTATTATTATATAAATTGTCCAGTAAAAAAAAAAAGAGCAGAAAGGCAAAAGAAAAAACAAATAACTAAAAATGCATGTGAAAAATAGTCTCTTGTTTTTAAGCAACGAAGCTGGTCCATTTAAAGGGCAAAATAGAGAACACAAAGGCTAGGTAACTATAGCAACAGAACCAGTGAGTGGAGTAAATAGTAAATATTACGTTAAGAGGTCTCTCTCTCTCTCTTTCTCTCTCTCAGACAGGTAAGCAAGACTAATCAATAAATTCAGCAATGTCTTCACCAGTCAAATAGGCAGGTACATAAAACACTTCATAAATTCTACCAGTAGTTCAGTTAAGTGGTCATAACTGGTTTCATATATGTATGTAGAAGCATATTTGCATATATGTATATGCATATATATATAAGTAAATAAAGTGAGTGTGTGTATATATATATATATATATGAGTGTGTGTGTGTGTGTGTATACATATGATATACACATATATATACATAAATAAACACATATATATACATATATACATATACATATATACATATATATATACATATATATATATACATATATATATATACATATATATATATATATATATATATATATATATATATATATATATATATATATATATACATACATATAACTTTACAACTATACATGCATATGTGTGCATGCATACTGACACATATATTCACATGTGTGTGCATGCATGTGAGTGTGTGTGTGTGTGTATGTGTGTGTGTGTGTGTTATAAAAGACTTGAACAAAGATGCTGACAACATTGAAAAGCTTAAGGAGTAGCGGCCATGCATTTATCATTGAGGACTTGTTATAATACTAAAATAAACATTCTAATCAACACCAAATTATGACTCTACCCCCACCCTGCTCTCTTTCTTTTTATTTTTGTTTTCTTTCCTTATTGCTAAATAAATCAATAACATTGGTTTCTAAGGCAAAAACCTATTAATAGCAGTAGGTGTCCCAGAACCATAATGACGTGTGTGTGTGTATGTGTGAGAGAAAGAGAGTTTGTAAGTATGTGAGTGTGTGTGTATGTGTATGTGTGATGGTTTATTGGTAGGAGGTGGGGGTCATATTTTCCTCAGCTGGCCTTTGTCTTTTTGTTTTTTAAAATTCTGTTGACACCAAATTGCTCCCACTACTTAACTGGTACTGTACTTTAATAGGGGTGGGAGAGATGAAAGGTGAAGTTAATTAAGGTGGGATTCAAACACAGAATGTGGAAGGCAGTAACTGAAAACAGCAAACATTTTGCTGACATGGCTGTGTGGTAGAGAAGCTGGCTTCCCAACCATGTGGTCTTGGGTTCGGTCCCACTGCATGACACCTTGGGCAAGTGTCTTCAATTATTGTCTTGGCAGACCAAAGCCTAGGAATTGTATAAAAATAATTCTTTTACTTGTTTCCATCATTTGACTTCGGCCATGCTGGAGTACCGCCTTTAGTTGAACAAATCAACCCCAGAACTTATTCTTAGTAAGCCTAGTACTTATTCTATCAGTGCCTTTTGCCGAACCACTAGGTTATGGGGACGTAAACACACCAATATCGATTGTCAAGCAATAGTGTGGGGACAAACACAGACACACAAATACACACACACACACACACACACACACACATACACACACAAGTACAATGGGCTTCTTTCAGTTTCCATCTACCAAATCCACTCACAAGGCTTTGGTTGACCTGAGGCTATAGTAGAAGACACTTACCCAAGGTGCCATGCAGTGGGACCGAACCCAGAACCATGTGGTCAAGAAGCGAGCTTCTTACCACATAGCCACTTCTGTGCCTTCTGTTAAAATATTTTATGTATTGCAGAAGTATAACAAGTTTATTGAAGATAAATTTTAACAACAAAATCTTATATGGAGCCCCAAAGGTCACATGTACCTCCCAAAGGTCACATGGACACTGGCTGAGAATTACTGGTTTGAAGTAATAAATAAAACAAACAGAAAAAGAAAAATGGGGTAGAGAACATCAAAGGCTACTGACCTGTGTAGAATGTGCAGAATGGACGTAGTCGAACGTGAAACCTTTGTCGGTGCCGAGCACAATTTGGTTGGTGGTTGGAAACACACGAACACAACGTTTTTCTCCATTCAATCTCTCTCTGTTTAACAATGGTCGAACCTGTCAAATATAGGGGGCTATGAACCAGTGGGGCATTATCAATAAAGAAATAGGATATGGCTGAAGATTATGATTTCCTACATTAACACAAGCCCATGGTTTCTTTGTTATTGTTGCCAAGTCACTTTAGTTAGTACGATCTTGGCAGAGAATTATAGAATGGCAGAAGTTGACCAAAACACTTAGAAGCAGTCCAGTTTCAGGAAACTGAATTTTGAGATATAAAAGCTAATATTTTCTTAATCTAAATATTTTATTTGAAATTTTATCCTTAGCTGCAATATTTTAAGTAAAAATTTTCTTGTTCTGTATTTTACCAGATGTAATAATTTGTCCTGAACTTTCCAGGTGTTATAGCTTGACCTGTACTTTTCCAGATTTATAATCTTAAGAATATCATTTCTCTTGCTCACATTTTTCCATGTAATTTAATCAGGTCCTGTGTTACATCTACCCTCTTACCACGCAATATTTTATCACTATACTATCCATTAAATCTTAAACCACTGGGACTACATAAAATATAAAAAGGAAATGATCCCAAAATAAGGGTTTGTTGAAGAGGTCATGTGACTCTAATACACAGAGACACATATGCTCACTTTATTATTGTTGCTGTGTAACCCTGGGTCTGTTTTGATTGACCATGGTGCAAGTAGCTGACCCACAAATCCACAGATCTGTTATTCTGGATATCCATACCACTACCTCAGTGTTTACCATGCAAAGTTGAAGAGTAACAGGTGTAGCATGACAGTCTGAACATATAATAATCTTTCCACCATCCAGCCAGCCCTCATATTTTGGTCGTGATCACAGTGGAAGTAGATAAGCCAAAGTTGATTCGAGTATCATCACAGGAATGACTGCAGAGTAGCAATGTAACCTGCACTGAAGCAAACCTGTGACATAGAAGTAGGTTACTGAATACTCAAGAAACAACCCTTCAGTCACAGTATTCTAGATATTGCAGAATTGGTTATCCTGAGTGTAGTATTTACATTGCTTATCAGCAAATGAATTCTGAACCTGGACAGCGTTTTTAAGGACCATTGCTTAACCCCTATTTTATGGTATTAAGTAGATGCAACAAATCCTTCTCAAGAGAAGATGCTACTGTGCTCCAGAAAATACTCTCAGATGATCAAGTAACTACTTTCTGAAAATTAGGTGGACCAACCTAATGAGTATACTGCAGAAATGACAGTGAAATAATGCTTGCAGGATATTTGAACTTGAGATGTCTGATTGCAAGCCTAATACCAGCTGTGGTGATTCTAAATATGACAAGCTTCTGAATACTGAGACAATATGTCATGCTTGCTTCAATGACATTTCGTTAAACCTTTAGCATTTAAACCAGTTATATCTGGCCAAAATATTTTATCTGTTTTATGTTAAATCTGGCCAAATCTGGCCTAACCCTGCAATATCATTCTAAAAATTAAGTTACTTCATCAAACTCTCAAAGCTAAAAGATAATTCATGATTCATTCGAACTTATGTGAATAAATAAGCATTAGTTTTGATAGAATAATGTGAATGCTAAATGTTTAAATCAAGTTTATTATGACAGTCAGAGCATATTATGTGTGGCAATTAAAATGCTACATGGAGTGCAGTGTAGTAACTTGTGCATATCTAAAACAACAGCAGTAAGTATAACAACCCACCTACAGAACTGGCTCTCCAGGTATACCATAATTTTGTCTGAGACTGCACAGTTATACATAATTGCAGAAAATAGTTCGCTGTGAAGTCTACTTTGACAGTCTGCACGGTCCGCATAAATTTACAGGTGAAAGAATTAAAATCAATCACCGGATTGCAATAAGTATTTTTCCATAGCAATAATCAACCTAGTGAGTAAGTGAATTGCAATCCTGAGTCATCACCTAGCAGCAAACAAATGAGAAACTATTGCTAATGTATAAATGTATAACACACACACACACATCAAGAATTTGTGGCTTATACATAGGTTATTAATTAAGCATCTCAAGTGCATTAGTAGCTGTTTGAAGTAATTACTTTTGCCAAGAACATATGACCCCCAAAACACCATAAAAGATGAAAATACACTAGTAAAAATCATATCATCTATTTTTACTTTGCTAATCAATGCATGACAAAATGTTGCAATTATTTCTGCAACATTTCACGGTGGTGCACCAGCATGACCGCAGCCACTTGGCTGAAACACATAAATAAATAAATAAATAAATAAATAAATAAATTTAATACAGAATTTTCTCTCTTACCAACTACCATCTTTAATCTTCACAAAATCAGGCTGGATTGACAGATTGACTTACAATAAAAAAACAGTCAAACTTAATATTTTCTTTTGCTAAATCATATCTGCTGTTTTTTGAAAGCAAATGTCAGATGGCTGAGATGATGGGGATTCAGTTTACCAACTGAAGGTTCTCAAATTTGTGCCCTTTATGTTTTTCCTTGTTTCAGCCATTGGACTATGAACATGATGGACCACTGCCTTGAAGGGTTTTAGTCAAATAAACTGACCCCAGTACTTGATTTTTTTAAGACTAGTAGTTATTCTATTGGTCTCTTTTACTAAACTGCTAAGTTACAGGAACAGAAACAAATCAACATCAGTCAACAAGCAGTGACGGTGTCACAAATACATGCAAACATATATATATATATATAATATATATATATACAAAGCCTTGTGAGTGGATTTGGTAGACCGATGCTAGTGTGTTTACATCCCCGTAACCTAGCAGTTCGGTGAAAGAGACAGATAGAATAAGTACTAGGCTTACAAAGAATTAGTCCTGGGGTTGATTTGTTCGACTAAAGGCGGTGCTCCAGCATGGCCGCAGTCAAATGACTGAGACAAGTAAAAGCGTAAAAGAGTATTTGGGAAGTTGAAACTTCTGAGAGCGGAAGAAATGGAATGTAAAAGGTGCAGGTATGGTGTGGGGTGAGACGTTTTGGGGTTCAGTCCCACTGAGCGGCACCTTAGGCAGGTATCTTCTGCTATAGTCTTGAGTTTG
>NC_068991.1:8608638-8612096 GCF_001194135.2 Octopus bimaculoides | reverse complement strand
GGGAGAGGGGGAGAGGGAGAGGGGGAGAGAGAGTACCAGTAATTATCTAGCTATATAAAAAACTTTTGCCAAAAACTGGACATACATAGTGAAACATCGCACTGCAGCCCAAAGCCCAACCATACAAGCTACATCAGCATGAAAAGATGAGTGTTAAACGATGGTGATGATGATAGTGGTGATGGTGGAAGTTGTGATAATGATGATGATGATGATGATGATGATGATGATAACAATGATGCCTTCTTCTAAACAGAGCATCTCTTGTAGATTTTATTTTGGGGAAGATATGAGTTGAGCAGTACAAGCTAATAAAACATTTAACCATTAAACTGAGCGCTTCCACTGCCAGCAATAATGTCCTGGGTCTCTCCATAAGATAACATATTTATGGTTTAGATGAACTGGACTGTTTAATAGTTAAATGAATTTGCCAACAACACAGCACGATAAGACACAAACTGTTCAAACTTTCAGCCAGGAGGCTTTACAACTCAAGCAGGGAATAACAGCTGTAACCTTCTCTGTCATTAAAATGCTTAAATTATGAATACATCATCACCACCACCACCACCGCTGCCGCCACCACCACCACCACCAGTGCCACCGCCACCATCAAAGTAAGTACCATTGCAATCAACACATTTTTGCCGACGAGTTACAAGTTTGTTTATTCCGGTAGCATAAAAATCTGGAGTTCTGGCACTGATGAACTCTTTGAGCACACTTTCAGCATAGGTTTGGCTTTTGAACTCAGTCTCTTGCAGGAAACCATCAAGGTACTCGAAAAAAGTGGTAGTCAGTAGGAACCTGAAACCATGTGGTTGGAAAGCAGGCCACTTACCACACAGCCATGCCTGTGCCTAATTATACTCATGTATATCTACTCTAGATACATCTACACTAACAGGTTCTGACAATTACAGGTATTAAATTATAACTGTTGATGTACTTACCCTCACAGCAACTTTGACGTTTATCTCCTGCATGGTAAAACAAAGTCAAGTCCAAATCTGTAAGCTGTTGAAAGCTCTAAAGCTATACACGATACACCATTCTCTGAAATCAATAAAGCCATCAGTATGTAGTGTGTCAACAGGGTGATTCTGAACTGAAATGGATTCAGAGGCCAAGGAGTATAAGAAAGAAAACAGTATATATATATATATATATATATATATATATATATATATATATATATATATATATATACAGCAATATGTAATGTCCTGGTAAAGCTGGTAGAGTAAATATAAGGAGAAGCTGAATTTCCGGTCAAATATAGAAGGACAGAAGTGAACAAATAAATACAAATTATTTTAGAGTGTTACAACAGTTTCAGCTCAGAACAGAAAAGAGAAACATAAACAATACTGTAGTGATTAATGAATGATATCGATTTCAAACACAGAAACAATACCAGAAATTTGTAAGAGAAGATTGCAGGTGATTCAACTGACTCCAGTGTATTACTGGCATTTGGGACACAACTAAATACTGTCCACTAACTACGACTCCTCTGCCCAATGAATGCACATATGATGATGATGATGATGATGATGGTTTCAAATTTTAGCACAAAGCCAGCAATTTCAGGTAAGCCAATTAGATTGACCCCAGTGCTCACCTGGTACTTATTTTATCAACTTGAAAGGTTGAAGGGTAAATTTGATCTCAGGGGTATTTGAACCCCTGAAATGCTGCTAAGCATTTTGCCCAGCATGTTAACGATTACATCAGCTCACAACCTTAACAACAATAATAATAAACCTTTCTACTAAAGACATAAGGCCTGAAATTTTAGGGAGGGTACTTATCAACCCTGAAAGGATGAACCCTAATTTATCAACCCTAATTTATCAACCCTGAAAGGATGAACCCTAATTTATCAACCCTAATTTATCAACCCTGAAAGGATGAAAGGTAAAGTCAACCTCCATGGAATTTGAACTCAAAACATAAAGACAGACAACATGCAGCTTACCATCTTGCCCCGCATGCTAATGGTCCTGCAAGCTCACTGCCTTAATGATAATAATAATGATAATAACAATAAATGCCCTGATGCAGTCCCAGGCAGTGACTCACATTGCTTCTGATCTTAATTGATTGGAAGTGTTATCATGTACATTGTTTTGTCTTGGCATAAAAGATGGGCTACAGCAAATATTCTGCTCAATACCACAGATTTGCTTGTCAGTTGTTTGACCTTAACCAGTTGAGCATGTCCCTTAGTGGCTGACGATATGTGCATCTCTGATCATGAGCAGAAGTAGTGGGGGAGCATCATAGCCATGTGTTAAGAGGAATTCTTTGGGGTTTGAATAATTCACCTCTGGAGACATGGGTGTTTTGTTCATGTTTTGTGCATGTGCTTATGTGCGCATGTGCGTGCATATGCATATGTGTTTGTGTGTGTGATTTGCATGTGCACGAGTGTGTGTGTGTATATATATATATATATATATGGGTGTACACTGACACAAAGACTCTGTCCTGACATGTCTAGACACATGTCAATACAGCAGACAGAAGTTTATAAAATATACAGTATATGAGATCTGTGAGGATTAGTGAATGACTCATCACCAAGTAGTTTGAAGTCTGGAAATAACTGCCCCACCACCTCCACATCAACAGAACTACAAGGACTAAATATTCAACAAGTGTTCAGAAAGAAAGACTAACATTTCAGAGAAAATAAAAACAAGAGGAAGCAAAATATTTTGACTAACCCTTTAATTTCTGTTGAGACACTACTTTTCTTTCAATTAGTTTTGAAAATAGTAAAGAATTTAGTAAAATAACTGTTGTTACTGAAATGGTGTTTGGAGCATAAATTAGCATGAAATTTTGATGAAACGTGTTAAATTTACATCACCTTTAAAACAGAAAGTTTGTATCATAGCAACAGGGGTGGTTTCAAGCAGGATAATATGAAAAGGGTCAATATACACATATAGGAAGTGGAGGTGCATGGCTTAGTGGTTAGGGTGTTGGATTCATGATCGTAAGAGTGTGGTTTCAATTCATGGACCAGGCAATGTATTGAGTTCTTGAGCAAAAACACTTTACTTCATGTTGCTCCAGTCCACTCAGCTGTAGAAATGAGTACCACTAGTGGAGGCGTGTCGCTTAGTGGTTGGGCTCAAGACAGCAAGATTGTGGTTTCGATCCCTGGACAGGGCAATCCGTTGTGCTCTTGAGCAAGACACTTCATTTCAGGTTGTTTCAGTTCACTCAGCTGTAGAAATGAGTTTAGCCTGGGGAGGGATGGACTCCACCAGGCTTTCTCACCCTAGACACACTGCATGGCTGCAGCACCCCCAACAATGCCCAAGGGGTTAAGAAACTTGTCAGTTGAACGCCCTTTCCAGCATTTCTTTACCCTAGAACCCCCTAATTTATTACAATCTCTGGATGACAAGCAAAATGATAAAAATGCGTGTACGGAGAGG
>NC_068991.1:8605575-8606508 GCF_001194135.2 Octopus bimaculoides | reverse complement strand
TGTGTGTGTGTGTGTGTGTGTGTGTTTGTTGAGCCCCCACTGCTTGACAATTAGTGTTGGTTTGTTAACATCCCTGTAACTTTGCAGTCCATCAAAACAGACCTGATTGAATAAGTACCAGTCTGATTTGGCATGGTTTCTATGGCTGGATGCCCTTCTTAACACCAACCACTTTACAAAGTGTGCTGGGTGCTTTTAATGTAGCACTACACAAATGTTTCAACATGGCACTAGCATGAGTGCTTAGTATGTGACACCAGCACAGGACTCTTGACAACCAATCCCCTTCACCAGGGGAAGCAGCCTTAACACTTCTGCTGTGGAGTACGGACCTTCTTGAGCACAACAAGATACCAGGTAGCTCAGTTCTTTGTCATCTTTTCTGAAAGGTTCAGCGTCCTGTGGTTGTCCTTCAGTACTTTGTTTCATGTCTTCCTGAGTCTCTTTCTACCACATGTTCTATCTACTTTGAGAAATCAGCACATTTTTATGGAGCTGTCAGCATCCATCCACATTACATGACCGAACCAGTGCAGTCTTCTCTCTTGCACGCTGCACTTGTTACCTCTTATGCCCAACTTGTTTCTCAACGCACTAGTGCTCTGTCGCACATGTACAATTACATTACACATCCAGCAGAGCATATGCAGAAATATACACACATGCCAGTGGCACATATAAGCACCATTCAAGCATGATCGTTGCCAGTGCTGCCTGACTGGTGCATACTAGCATGGTTGATGCCAGTACCACCTGACTGGCCCTCGTGCTAGTGGCAGTAAAAAACACCCACTACACTCTTGGAGTGGTTGGTGTTAGGAAGGGCATTGAGCTGTAGAAACTTTGCCAGATCAGATTGGAGCCTGGTTCAGCCTTCTGGACACGGGGGTTTACAGACGTGCTGCTATATATATATATATATATATAAATATA
>NC_068991.1:8589056-8605475 GCF_001194135.2 Octopus bimaculoides | reverse complement strand
GGACTGAACCCGGAACCATGTGGTTGGTAAGCCAGCTTCCTACCACACAGCCACGCCTGCGCCTTTATTGAAACTTTCTCAATTACAACATAGAACTCCGATGATAATCGTCAAGGCTTTTGTTTCTGTTGTTTTTTCAGGTGTCTGCCCCTGTCAGCTCAGCTTGAAGAGTTTAATGTTAGAGGTTTTGTTATTGTAGATGTATTGTATCTATGCAGGCTTGTGACCAAAAACGAAAAAAGGGACACGGGGGGTTTAGAAACGTGCTGCTACTTGTAAGATTAAAAGGACACGAAAGGCACTCACAGCAACAGCTATGGTCCTGATAAGGATACTTGCAGTAGTAATAATAGTAATGATGGTACGGGTGGTGGTGGTGGTGGTGGTGAAAGTCATATTTGTGTCGCTATTTGTTGGAGCCATGGTCATCTAAGTATAAGGATTGTAGTAGTAGTAGTAGTAGTAGTGTTTTAACCGTAGTGTCGGAACGACGGTGACAGAAAATGTGCAATGTGTAGTGGTAATAGTAGTAGTAATTTTATATTTCAGGAATCCACGAAAGTTTCAATGATGACAACAATAACTATGGAAGTGTTTGGGTGAATTAATTGTAGTCAGACAGGATTGAATTAGAGAAGAATTTAAACACTTGGTCAAAGAAAGCCGAAATTCTGTGGCTGCCGCAAAATAGGATTTGAGTTATTTCAAAAATTAACTTCATTTACACCTCCAATGTTCTTGAAGAAAGCATAAATGATAGAATTTATCTCTTTTCTTCCCTCGAGAACATTCAGTATTCATGTTTCCAGAAGAAAGAGTAGCTGGGAATTGACAAGGCATGTACATGATCAAAACATTCGACAACAGACCCGTGTCTATGGATGCGTCGGTGTTTTCTTGATATCAGAAACCACTAGTAGTAGTAGTACCATGAGATGTACTGATGTTATGAGGAGAGGCTCCCTTGTGGCAAAATTTCAAACCATTATTATTATCATTATAATACCTGAATTGCAAACCGAGTTCTTTAATTGTAACTATTTCAACATGAGGTTGAACTGGTCGTGAGAATAAATATGAACGTAGCACAGTCTCATTAGCCCCACCTTTGCCTCGCCTCCTTTCGTTATGATTCTGAAACTTTGTGCCTATAAAATTACCATTCCCACAATCGGCGTTATTTTCGGTAACACTATACAATATAAGAATGATACGCAATGAAATTTCTTTTGCTCACACACACACACACACACACAGGCTAAGGTTTGGTGAAACAAACAGTTCTGTATATCAAAACGACAGAAGAAACCAGATCTTCAGACTGAGTAACACGTCGGAGAAGTTTACAGAAAGAACTTACCTGCACGATTTAAACGAACTGTAGACTAGTAATTCTTCGAACCCTGTTGATAAAACCAAAATGACGGAATAAATCGCTACGCATCGTCTTAGTACACAAGTTTTAACAAACGACACCTTGTTTGAACGTGCAGCTCGAACGCCCGTTTCGATAGTTACATATAAACAACAGCTAGACAATTTTTGGGCAGGGCAGGGAACCCGATTTTATTGCGCATGACACGCAGAAACACGCGCATCCGGGAGTCTATATTTACAAACGACGCTATAATTTTGATGGATTGATTGAGAACTTATGGAAATACTGTGTGCGCGTGAGAGAGAGAGAGAGAGAGAGAGAGAAATAGAGAGAGAGAGAGAAAGAGAGAGACAAAGAGAGAGAGAGAAAGAGAGAGAGAGAAAGAGAGAAAGAGAGAGAGAAAGAGAGAGAGAGAGAAAGAGAGAGAAAGAGAGAGAGAGAAAGAGAGAGAGAGAGAAAGAGAGAGAGAGAGAGAAAGACGTAAGTGCAAATCGGTAGATAAGCAAAAGGATAAAGATAGTGCTTCTATAATTTCCGACACAGAAGTCAGAATAACATTTTTATATCGGCGTTCTCGTTATATACAACATTATACGCGGCTAACCATCAAATCATTTCCCACCCCGACTAACTATATTTATTATAAAGTTTGAATTACTGGGAAAGTGGAGAAAATTAAGCCCTAAGCAACATATCTGTACCATCATCATCATCGTTCATTTAGCGTCCGTATTCCGAGCTGGCATGGTCTGGACGGTTTAACAGGATCCGACGGGTCAGAGGAAAGTGTTGAGCCCCAATGTGTACGACTGGATGCCCTTCCTCTCACTAACCACTTTACAGAGTAACTGGGTACTTTTCCATGTCACTGGCATCAATGAGATCGCCCTATAGAAATTCCACTGTTATTTTGAAAAATGTTGGGTCTTAGAGAACCATGGGATATATAATTTTTCCGAAATTGTACTTTTTCTGCTGCGTTTGATTCTTGAGGTGGTGTAAAGTCCACGTACATATTTCTGAAGGTGTAGTTTTAGAAGTAAACGTTTTTGAAAATTATTTCTTATGTTGAGTACTTGTTACCTCGAGAGTTGCTATCCCTTATTTTTTTATCTTTATGTCAAGAATGAAACAATCTCACCAATTTTACTGGTTTCAGTCATCGGATTGCAGCCACACTGCTTTGAAAAGAGTCAGTTGGAAAGATTGACCATGGCACCTATACTTACACTACTGGTCTCTCCTGTTGAACCACTATGTCACAAGGGAGTAAACAATCCAACGCCAGTTCGTGATGAAGGACAAATAGACACATGCACGCACACATGGCTGACGTGCAGACTGTTTCCATTTAACAAGCTCGCTCGCATGATATAAGTCGGCTGAGGGCCATAGTATAAGACACATACCCAAGATGTCATACAGTGGAACTGAACCTGACACCATTGGTTGCAAGGTGAGCTTCTAATCCATAACCATGCTTATATATACATACACATATATACAGAAGGGGGTTACTGAAAAGTTCCTGGCTTTAAGGGTATCACAAAAGGCCTGGTTGGAGGCCAAACCTTCCAAGTTCTTTTACAGGGCTTAGAAAAGCTGAAGGACCACTGCAATAAGTGTGAGAATCTGAGAGGGGAATGTGTTGAATAAAATCATAACTGACCCTCCTGTATTTTCTTGTACCCAAAGCCAGATTCTGTTCTGCACTTCCTTGCACAAACGCGCGCGCGTGCGTGCGTGTGTGTTGTGCATTTGTAGTTAACTCCCTTGATGTATTTACGTTGGTAAGTCTGGGAACGTGATGTAACTCTGGTAAAGCTCACTAGTCTATAAACAGAGATCAATAAAAGTGATTACAAAATCCACCCATTAGAGATGATTTACCATTTCTAAACTAAACAGCAAGGAATAGTGACATGCTACAATCTCTACCAGACTATGTAGAGGTGATTAAAAGTTAATCCTATCCAAACCGCAACTTTCCATATGACCTACTGATTGCTACTGTGAAAACTGGAGATAAGTAGCTGGAATGTAAACCTCTCAGAAAACTGAGTTTTGGTGCTATTGTAGGTAACTTTTCTTATAGAAAGGATTTAAAAATCAGTGCAGTAAGGGAATATATCATTGGTTTCCGAGGCTACGAGTGATAGTCTGTGTCAGGAAAGTGAGTAGAAAAAGTTTGTAAATTGTGAAGTAGAGTAGGTTGGTTTGTCATGAGGAAAAGAAAAGATTGGTTTGAGCTGGTTCCATAATCAGGTAGACTTATATAATGTGTTATAATGGTACCGAATAAAAAGAATGAGTGAGAGAGAGAGAGGGAGGAAGAAAATAAAAATAATTAAGAGTTGGTAAATGAGAGGTCACAAGTGAAACATTGGGACAGCAGTGAATACAGCAAGATAATCCACTGGAACAGACAAATTTAGAAAACAAAGGATTTAAAAGATCAGGCTGTGACCAAGGCTGGCCAGCTGGGATTAGTGAATCAGTGGGTGACCCCAGGCAGTTCTGGTATCTCAGTAGAAGGGGCTGAAACACCTACAGAGCTGTTTTACTGTCCGATGAGACATCAGTTCATGCATTTGGAGACAGAATGCAGCAGCATCTTCAACACACAAGTGTTTACTCATCATTTAACGTCTGCTTTCTATGCTAGCATGGGTTGGACAATTTGACTGAGGACTGGCGAACTGGATGGCTGCACCAGGCTCCAATCTGATCTGGCAGAGTTTCTACAGCTGGATGCCCTTCCTAACGCCAACCACTCCGAGAGTGTAGTGGGTGCTTTTACATGCCACTGACACGAAGGCCAGTCACGTGGTACTGGCAACAGCCACGCTCAAAATGGTGTTTTTTACGTGCCACCTGCACAGGAGCCAGTCCAGCGGCACTGGCAACAACCTTGTTTGAATCATTTTCTAATGTGCCAGTAAGGAGACACTGGTAATGATCATGCTCAAATGGTGCTATTTACGGGCCACTAGCACGGAAGCCAGACAGCTGCTCTAGCAATGAACACGCTCAGCAGTGCTGTTAGTGCTCCACTGGCACAGGTGCCGGTCATCGAATATGGCTCAATTACAATTTCGATTTTACTATAAATATAAAAAACATGATCAGCTTTGATGTTTTAATAATCTGAGTTCAATTCCTATTTGAGTCAAGATTAAATACCAGTGAAACACTAGAACTTTTCAAATATCTAAAGGAAAAAAAAAAAAAAAAAAAAAACTAAATTGTTATGGGGATTGTTAAAAAGAATTATATCCCTAACATCAATGTTATAGTCCTGTTTCTATCTTTTACATTCTCTTTATTATCATCATCAGCAGCATTGACATCATTTTCATCATCATTGTCATCTACACCACCACCAAAACCACCATCATCATCATCATCATCTACTCCGCACCATCACCATCGTTGTTGTCACCATCTACATCATCAGATTTTGCTGTATCTGGGAAATGTGGAAAAAAAACAAACAAAAAAAACAACAACAATTCTTTGAAGTAAAAAAGTAAATTGTAACATTTGAGAAGGCAATGGTTAAAATCTGGCAAGGGATCCTGATAGTTTTTCTCATTTATTAAACATAAAAATTTGATTATTGCTGTAAAAATATCCAGAACACGAACACAATGTTTGCATAGGCAACAACTTTGAATAAATGAATTGAATAGCAAATCAAAGCAGTCAAAGAACTATTTGTTATGGAATAGTATAGCATTTTATTTTAATGATATTGGCAATCAGACTTTGATTTGCTATTTCTTTCAGAGGAGTCACAAAATGAAATTCTAGGGATTCAGTTCCTATTCAATTTGGTTTTAACTTTTTTTTTTTTTAATACAATATAGGCACAGCCATGGCTGTATGATTATAAAGCTTTATTTGCAATGATGTGGTTTCGGGTTCAGTCCCCAGTGCCTGGCCCCTTGGGCAAGTGTCTTTTACTATAGCTCTAGGCTGACCAATGCTTTATGAGTGAATTTATAGACAGAAACTGTGTGGAAGCCTGTTGTGTGTGTGGGTGTGTCAGAAGTTTTTCTCCCACCCCTGTTATACAATTAGTGTTGGTTTGTTAATGTCTTTATAACTTAGCGGTTCAGCAAACGAGACCAACAGAGTAGGCAACAGGCTTTAAAAAAAAAAAAAAAAAAAAAAAAAAGTACAAGGATTGATTTGATTTACTAAAAACTCTTGAAGGTGTTGCCCCAGCATGGCCACAGTACAATGAAGAAAACATGTGTAAAAGATAGAAACAAACAGATTCGATGGTTTGGCGAAATAAGCATAATATAGCGAGAGATTCAGGTATTCTTTTCCACTCTATGCACAAGGTCCAAGAGATTCCGGTATTGGCTCTGCTTTCAAACTTTTGATACCACAGATGAACAGAAAGAAGAATTTATTTACAAAACTCAAATGTGAAATGAAATACAATAAAAAATATATATAAAAAAGAAACAGGATAAATTTAATATGTACAAGAGACAAATATAGATAATTATAAAATAACAAAAATATTTAAATAATTTCACAGTGAAGTGCTAAAAGTAAAAAAAAAAAGTTATTAAAATATTTTTTTAGTTTATTTATCTGTAAGTTATGCTAAAGAGAGGGCCAAAAGAGCTAAGGACTCAGTGGGATAAGAATTGTTAGCAAATGCTAGCACGATACAACTTATACAACAGAAAGCAAGTGAATGTCAAAAATTATAAAGCTATGTAAGATTGTGGCAGAATTTTTAAAAATGAAAAACAAAAAGATTTATAAAAAGGATACAAAACAGTCTCCACACTTTTGTAAATATATATAGAAAATCTAACTGAGCCACAAGAAGTCCAGAAAACCATTTATAAGGCAACAGTGCTAAAGTAATAAAAAGTTTTAAAAAAGCTTTCTTCAGTAAATCTGCCGGTCAGTTTTGGAACTAATCTTTAGTCCTGGTCAGACCTGGTTCAGCAGGCCTATGACCACCAACAAATTATAGAGAACTTTGTAGACATCTTGTATTTTACTTAGAGAATAGAAGGAGCAATTAAGATAATGAAAGGATAAATTATTGCTTAAGATGGCAAAGATGAGCAGCTGATGAATAACTAAGTGTGAATTAGTTTTTTTTTTTTTTTCGAGGGGGTTTCTTTTTTGTATTACCGTAAATCCTCGAGTATAATCAGCACTTTTTTCCCAAAATTTAAAGGTCAAAATTTCTAGTGCGTACTATATACGAGGTTAAAAATGAAAAATAATTTTTAAGCAAAATTTTCTAATTTATAAATATGTAAAGGCAATTTACTTAATATTTACTTTTCACCGACATTATTACTGTTATTTCTTTATTTTCTGCAAAGTGTACAAAAAAGCTACACATTTGCATTATGTTATATATACAATAATAATAAAGGACGTTACTGTATATATGTTTACAAACCAAGGACGTTATATAGACGGTATTGACTCAAGTTAGAGAAGGGGTGCGTATTATACACAAGGTTTAAGTTTTTCAGAGATACAGCCCCCTAAAAATCCCCTGCGTATTATACTCAAGGGCAGACTATACTCGAGGATTTACAGTAATACCATAATTAATACCATCTCAACTTTACAAATTGAATTCTTTACTGCACCACAAGAGTTCATAAGGCAAGTGTTAGACTTCCATCTCTGTAGTATCAAGCAGATGAAAGATAAACAACTCTGGCATTTATTCTTCACATGGAATTGAAAGACAGAAAAGGTTTTACTCCATAAATGAAAGAACGCCAACAATCACAAGAAAGCAATCCAAAAGTGCTTATGTACTGTACACAAAAACATAACTAAAAGCCCCACTTCATCCAAACAATACTTAGCTAACTTTATTAAGCAATATAAATCTACAAAAGAATATCTCCAAGATAAAAGATTAACGATCAATTACATTTGTCTATAGATCTTTCATGTGAAGACATGTAGTCTTGTGGTTAAGTGTGTTGCACTCACAATCACAAAATTGTAGTTTCAATTCCTGGACTGGGTGGTGCATTGTGTTCTTGAGCAAAAACACTTCATTTTACGTTGTCCCAGTCCACTCAGCTGTAAATAAGTAATCCTGCAATGGACTGGCATCTTATCCAAGGGGAATGTTGCGATCTCATTTATATGCCTTGGGAACAGGGGAATTGGCCCTGCGGGCCCTAGGACTCAAGACAGTAATGTCCAGAAATCTTTCAAGATAATACACAGTAATTTTACACACTCTAGCACCAACTTGTCATTTGGTCAATAACCTACATGCTAAAGAATTTCTCAATCAGGACTGACCCAAGACTATATAACTTCAAATGATGCCTTCCTCAAATTTAACCTTAGTGAAAAAATACCAAGACCTTACAGATTGAATCTGAACAGAATATAGAAAGTAATTCATAGAATTTGAAAATGGGGGAGGGCAGGAATAACGTTTGAAATCTCTCAAATAATAAAATAAATTTAAACGAATGATTAAAATATTTTACCTCTTCCAATGCTTATGAGTAGGATAGGATCACAAACTCAACCATTTGTATGTTGTTGTTGGAGAATTTTAGCAGATAGATCTGCTTTCTTATATGAGTAATAATTCAAACTATAAGATCTGGGAAGACTATAGGCATAGAAGACTAAGAGATAAAAAAAAGGAAAAAAAAAAATTATGCTAAATATCAACTGACAAGAGTTTCACTTCTATGTGGAGTGGAACTTGCTTATCAAACTAAGGTAAGCAGAGTTATGCACCTTGCCCAAGAAAGCGATTATAGTAAATTCTTTACTGTAAACAACTAAAACATAAATTATGATAAGCATTTTCTGTCAGTCAGAGAAATGCAAGCAAAGTTATGTTCCTTGACTAAGATAATAATATTACTTGGTTGTTAATGCTATTATTATTATTATTATTATTATTATTCATGAATGATAATAATAATAATAATAATAATAATAATAATAAAGATAATGATAAAAATAATAAAAATAAAAATGATAATAATAATAAAAATAATAATAAAGATTATAATATTAAAAAAAATTAAAAGTAATAAAAAAAATAATAATAATAATGATAGCGGCAGCACTAACAATTAAGTTCAAGAAATATCTCATAGAAATCGGAAGTGACATGAGAGCAGGGCAAACCAAAAAAAAAAAAAAAAAAAACTGCTCTGCTGGGGACAGCTAGGATTTTGAGATTGGTACTTGGGTGTTGAATGCCTTTCCACGGTAATTAACAACCAATTATCAAAGCTTATAATTGCTGAAAGAGACCTCTGACAACAGGCTGCTGTCCACTCTCACAAAATCAACCAGAGCACATGAGACCAAGCACTCTGAGAAGTAAAACAATAATAATTGAATCAAACGGAGATATTTCAAAAAGTGACATATTTAAAACTTGTAAAGTATGTTAAATTCAAGTAGAAGAAAATGGATAAAAAAAAAAATTTTTTTTTTTTAAATCAATTTTAGAATTTTTATACAGATTATTAACCTTTTGTTTTCGTATGTTCAAGAAGTTCAAAGTTAAAGCTTGTGTACCATAAATATTATGAAAACAGGAGAGAGAAGAAACATATTCAGTGACGAGGAGGTCAAGTACCCAAGAATGTCAAAGACAGCTTTGCCATTTCTACAGAATCGATTTTGAACATCAAGAAATAACAAGGAAAAAAAAAACAACAAAAATTTTTTTTTTTTTTTGCGGTTGAAACAAATACACTATAATTAAAATAATAGGTGCAGCTGATCAAACTAATAGGATTCACTCTACTAAAGAAAAAAGCTTCACTCTATCGCTTACAAATGGCTTCTAAATGGCTCAGTCTACTTGGTTGTAACTGGACCCATGGGAGTTGTAGTTCACTGCTTGAGACAACAACAACAACAAGAATAATTTCAAATTTTGGCACAAGGCCAATAATTACGGGGAAGTGGAGTATGTCAATTACATCGACCCAGTACTCAACTGGTACTTATTTTATCAAACCCCAAAAGGATGAAAGGCAAAGTTGACCTTGGCAGAATTTGAACTCAGAGTAGTGATGGGCAAAATACCGCTATGCATTTTGCCAGGCATGCTAATGATTCTGCCAGCTCAGCACCTCAATCATAATAATAATGATAACAACAACAACAACAACAATTATAATAAGATAAGGCATTATAGAATGAGGAATTTTTCTAGATTGCAGCACTGAAATTAAAAATCAGCCAAGACAAAAAAGTTCTCACCAGAAAAAAGATAACACAAAACAAATTTCAATGATGCTTAAGCAACCTCAGTTGCACTGCTCAAAATGTATCTAGGCTTTATTGCTATAAGGAAATATTCAGCTGGACACTTCAGATTATCAAACGTAATAAATAAATTAATTTTGCTTTCATTTCTATCTCTTAATCATTGATCTTGTGTTTCAGTTTTGCCTAATTTCTGATAGAATTTTTTTCCTGTAGTTTTCTTATTTCAAATTCCTCAGACATGATGTTCAAGAAGGTTACTTGTGGTTCGTGGATAATATGGTGATTAGATTTTGGTATTTGGTTCACAAGATTCTTGATGAGAACTTGTATGTTGAAACATATTTTGTTGTATCTTGGTGGAAGGGTCACTGTGCCAATAATAAACACATACTGACAGACAGTTAGGCAGATCGTTAGATAGATAGGTAGGTAGGCAGATAAACAGATAATCACAAAGAAAGATATAACAAATGATAGTCTTGGCACATGACAATTGATATCTCTTCTAGAACATTAGAGATATGGAAGACTTGTCATATTCTAGAAACAACCCTAGTCATAAGACATATCACAGTGACTAGCATCCTTCTGAGAATCATTATTGCATTATTAAACAGTGCAACCACAGGGATATATTGTCAGTGGCTCTAGTCTAGAAATAAGCATCCTACAGACAAAATGTTGTATCACATACAAAGTGAGACTGACTTAATGCTAGCTAAAAGATTGCATTTACATTTCAAGGCTGACAAAACCAATAAATTCTCTTATTCTTTGAGGTTCAAACATATACACATTTATACATACTCAAATATAAAAAAGGGGTACTTTTACTAAATTTTCAGAATCAAAGAAACTTATGCATTAACAAATGCACACACACACACACACACACACACAGAGTCAGTCAGTCAGTTATGGACCCTGGGGTGAATACAGATGCCATTACCATTTTGACTTACACGGGTGTCAAAATACCAATGAAATCTATGTCATTTCCAATTGGTTACACTGTATATAATCTTTCTCATACACACAGAGATGCAGTCAAATACATATATATATATATATATATATATATATTTATTCATACATGCACAAACACTCTTGCATATTCATTTGGTCAAAAAGGCAACTGGTTGTCGTAAAAGAACTAAGAAAAAAAATGTGGAATGCAGAGTAGCAATGAAATGAAGCCACAGCTTTGGTTGAATGAATGTTCGCTACATGCATTAAAGACTTTCCTCAGATGTACACAGAAATATATCCAGTATGCTTTCATGCATTTTAGAATTTTATATCATGGTTTCACATCAATTTTAGTGAATACAGCAACCCTTAGTGGAGGTGAAGGAAATGAGAGTTGTTTTTTCTTCCTTCAAAGACGACAATTATTTAGAGTAATTTGTTTCACTTATATTCATAGCCACTGTACCAAATATATATAAATATGAATATATATATTATCTCATGAAGTTCATAAGATAATCATTTACTCCTTTGTCATCTCTCTTTCTTATATATATATATATATATATCCAGCTGTAGAAACTCTGCCAAATCAGATTGGAGCCTAGTGTAGCATCTGGTTCACCAGTCCTCAGTCAAATCATCCAACTCATGCTAGCATGGAAAGCGGACGTTAAACGATGATGATGATATATATATATATATATATATATATATATATATATATTTATTTATTTATTTATTTATTTATTTATTTATGTATGTATGTATGTATGTATGTATGTATGTATGTATGTATGTATGTATGTATGTATGTATGTATGTATAATTGTTTCTAACAGACACAAGGTCACACATTTGGGTGGGGGAAGGAGATGGTCAATAAGACCAACCCCAGTACTTGGTTGCAGTCATATTTTATTGATCCTAGACAGATGAAAGGCAAAGTTGATCTCATAGAATTTAAACTCAGAATGTAAAAAGCCAGACTAAATATTGAAAATCATTCTGTCTGACCACTAGAACAATTCTGGCAATTCAATCAAGGATATTCGTTCTGCTGTAGATAAGCTTTTAAGCAGACATTAGCTGGTTAGCTGGTCCAAGTTGAAGACTAGTATGTATTGAAATTACAAAAATATATAAAACTATAAACAAACAGGTTTGTTAGGATGTTCTGTTAAATAATGCTAATCCATTCTTGCATGAAGAATATGCATATGTCAGAAAGTGTCAGAGTACCAGTGTTTCTGAGAGTCTCAGAATTTCTGAGAGCATATCAGTAATGTGTTCATATTTATATGTGGTGTGTGTGTGTTATACTGTTCCAGAGTTGTTTAATTGCCATTCATAGGGTGTCAGTTTCAAATTCACATTACCAATTCTGTCTAAAGCAAGCAACAGAAGCTCTGCACGGTTCTTCGTTTCCTTTGACAAGTATGGCATGACAGATCTGAAATTAGAAAGGGGAAGTAATTAAGAGGCTGAAGTTTGCAAGCATAAAATAGTAGAGAACAGCAATTGGGAGTTTATATTTATGATGTCATTATTTCACTTCTTCAATCAATACATCCAGTTCACTGTTTAACCCTAGGTCAAATGTAATCAAGTGAACTTGCCTCTATGATCATCTTATTTTCAGGGCTACATTATCCTAAACAATGCTCATTTTTTTTTAAACAGTAGGGAATGATTTGAAGTAAATTTGGTACATACAGAGTTATCTTTATTGAGAAGCGGCAGGTTGGTGAATTTTGTAAATGTCAATAGAGACCCTTTTGAAGTGATAAATCTTGCAGACTGTGAAGTGCATGAAGGCAGGTAGGTGAGGATAATTGGTGCTGACAGTTCAGAGCAGCAAATAATTTGGTTGTTTCTGCATCAGCAGCATTGTTGTTGGAGGAGCACAAAAGTCAAGAAAAATTGTGATTTTTTAAAAGTTGTCAAGTATCACTTCTGTGAGAGGGGAGGCAAGATAGAGGTCTCTGATGTAGGACCTCAGGTATTCAAATACCTGCTGGTGCACAGGAAGAGTTTGAGATGTGGTAGAGATAGCAGAAAAATTTAGAGGAATGACAAAGGAAGAATTTGGGTTAAAGCAACTGGAAGTCTTTGTTGCTGATATCCAGGAAAGGAAGGTGAGTGATAGGAAAATGGTTTATATATACACAGAGACTTCATTTTCCGAGTGAAACTGTAATGTGTAGTGTAGTTGGACAAGAGAAATAGGTTAAAAGGTAGATATTGTGAGATTTATGTTTTATATAACTGGACAATAAGGCTATGTTGAATGAGGTTCAGTAAAAAGGACAAAACTTGCTGTATTATACATGGTGATAGTCATCAATGTTGGATGGAATTAATTTTTTTATTAGTAACATTATTTGATGCTTACCTAACAGCATCAGTGTCCGATTTACCGAAATCCTTCTGATACCATTTAAATAAACTTGGTAGCCATATCTCATTGATTTCTGTAAACATACAAACTTCTTGCACACAAAACGTTTTCATTGCTTCCTCCAAGGAACTTTCTAGATTCTTACCCTGGTATATATTGATCTGTGGGCTTGACTGAAATACAAAATATTGAAAGATAATCCAGATGGTCGGTAGGATGGTTTGAGGTAGAAAGTTGTTTTTCTCAGTTTTAAATTCAGGTCCTGCAAGGCAGTGGTTGGATATGGAGAAAGATTGCTGCATGTGTGTGTGTGTGTGTGTGTGTGTGTGTGTGTGTGCGTGTGCGCGACCCACCACTGCTGGACACCTGATGTTGATGTGCTTACATTCCTTAACTTAACGGTTCAGCAAAGGAGACCAACAGAACCAGGCTTAAAAAGCAAAATAAGTACCGGGGTCAATTAGTTCAAATGAAATCTTTCAAGGTGGTGCCCCAGCATGGCCACAATCTAATGACTGGAACAAGTACAAGACAGAATATCTAGATAGGGTACCTAACAAATGTATTGGTACATGATGGTGGTTGTATTCGGGTGTGTTGCCACCCCCAATGCCACCAAATTTTAAGCAGGTGGATACCAAAAGTTTATCATTAAGATTTGTGATTAAATTAATGAGTCAAGTTAATATTTATAATGAATTTGTCATTTTCAATGGGTATGCAGTGTATACCCAGCTTACCAAGAATAAATGTTATAATAAAAAACTTACTTTACAACCCCAAACAAGAGCAAAATGTATTCTGGAATCAGGTTTCATGACAAACTTTAAACGAGCATCTTTAGGACCAAATGGAAGCTCAATGTGGGTTGGTGGAGGTTTGTTGCCTGGAAAGTAAAAAAAGGAATCATGTTGTGAAATTCATTAACATTATTATTATTATTATTATTAAGGATTCTGCCGATGTCAACTTTACCCTTCATCCTTTTGGGGTCGATAAATTAAGCACCAGTGAAACATTGGGGTCAATGTAATCGACTTAATCCCCCTTCCCAAAAATGCCCTTGTGGCAAAAATTTGAAACCATCATCATTATTATTATTATTATTATTATCATCATAAGGTGGTGAGCAGACAGAATTGTTAGCACACCAGGCAAAAATAAAAACCTACCCCTCAGAATTCCATGTTCAATATCATTCAATGTGTAGGTTTCTGATCCAATTTGGTATGCGGTTCTGTCCCAAAAATGGCTGATATTACGTATAGACTGTGGGAGGGTTGGTTGCAATGAGATTGCATGAATGGTGAGAATATTGAATAAATCTGATTAAATGTTAAAGAAGTAACATTTATAAAATTTCAGGAGTTACTTGAAGAAACAGTCTAAGATACCAACATTAGATATTTTTGCATTAAATCATTTACTTTATGAGATGTAGGTCTTTGTGTTTTTGTTTGAATAGCCAGTACCCATAATTCAGTCAGCTTACTTTCACATCATTAGCAAGTTTGTTTTTACACAGAAGAATAAAAGAGACCTATTTATATATTAGTGATTTTTTTCTTAATGGGACATGAGGCAATGTCATTACAACAGGATATTCAACAGATGTCAGTTGATTGGCATCTCACAATGAATGTCTTGCAGAGCTGTGTGAGAATCAATACATGTAGTCTGATCAACAGCTTGAACTAAAATAGCCTCATACAGTTTCCCCCATCGCTTATTAGATACACAGTCAGGGACACTCTCTTGGGCCTTTCACAGCTTTACTTTCATGCTGCTTTTAAGTACAAATATCAAAAAATATAGAGTTAGATAGACAAAGATAGATAGATGGGAAAAGAGAGAGAGAGAGAGATAGATTAAAATGAAAGTGAGAGAAAAAAAAAAGGAAAGTACAGACTTTTCTATAAACATTGATGTAAGTAGTTGCAATTTATATTCTTAAAGTTACTTTCTAGTGCACGTTTCATTGAATTGAAGATAATATGATTTATTTAGTCAAGCCCATGTATCATCACTATGAATATACCTTTCAAATGTACATAAAAGAAATGTAATTGAATTACAGGTGCAGAATATGTCAAAGGTTTGAAAGACATTGAATAGGGTTTGCTTATCAAGTAATCATTTTGATTAAGAACAATTGGCAAACCAAGGGATCCAACAAATATATTTAAATCACACTTAGAACATTAGAGTAGCTACAGAAATCTAACCAATGATATATAATCAAACATTATATAATTTAGCAATGGCAACAAATCGTCTGTGCCATTAATGTAGATAATTGCAATGATTGGCTGAAAATGGATTCACAGTGACAAAAATATATATAAAAAGGATACTAATAAAGAGAGCTTTCTGATCATCGATGGATAAGTCTTCCAAGTTGATACGAACAAGCTTCTGCACTTCTTTTTCTAAATTCTTCAGCTCAGCTGAAGTCTTAAGTTTTTGATAATTAACAGATCTGCCATCTTTGGAGATAAATTTCGTTTTCAGGCTGAAATGAAATAAAACAGAATGGAAATAAATAAAAGTAAGAATTTGAAATGAAAAATAAAGAAAATGTTTAAATTAAAATGACTTTTTTTTTTTTACTTTTTACTAAAATCTTTGTCAAATAGATAATATATTGGACTGGATTGCTTTATGTTTAGTCCGCTGCCGGATGAAGGCCTCAGCATGTTCTCTCCACCAACCACAGTCTGATGTGGAGGCCATGATTTTGAGTGAGATCATACTGGTTTGATGAGCCTACTCTGCAACACTGACTTGATATGGCTTATCAGAGGTGGTGGAGCTGTTTTATACTCTCTTGTGCCTGTATTTCAAAGAGCCAGCCATGTCACACTCTGTGTCACGCTGAATCTCACCGAGAACTACGTTAAGGGTACACGTGTCTGTGGAGTGTTCAGCTACTCACACGTTAATTTCACGAGCAGGCTGTTTTGTTGATCGGATCAACTGGAACCCTCGACGTCGTAACCGACAGAGTGCCACTATATATATTTATACATACACCCGTCTTCATCTTTTGCTTATCGGTAAATTTCAACTCCATATATATATATATATATATATATATATTTTGCCAATGTTCTGCGCCGTGAGGACCAAAGACTAGAGGTATTTCGTGTTGCAAGACAGTGTAGGAGAGAGAATAGTGATGTTGTAGGAGAGAAATGTGTTCGCATGGATGATGGTACGCTTGCATTAAATGAGGATGCAAAGAAAGAGGTCTGGAGATGCCACTACGATAGATTGCTTAATAAAGAGAATGAATGGGAGAAAGAGAGCCTGCCGTATGTCGACCCAATAGAGGGACCAGCTATTCGAGTTGATAGTACCAGGGTAGATAAAGCAATTAAGAGTATGAAGACCGGGAAAG
>NC_068991.1:8572009-8587265 GCF_001194135.2 Octopus bimaculoides | reverse complement strand
TGGCTCCCGTAGGATTTTCGAGCGAGATCGTTGCCAGTGCCCCTGGACTGGCTTGTGCAGGTGGCACATAAAAGACACCATTTCGAGCGTGGCCGTTTTCGTGCGGGTGACATGTAACAGCACCCACTACACTGAGTGGTTGGCATTAGGAAGGGCATCCAGCTGTAGAAACTCTGCCAAATTAGACTGGAGCCTGGTGTTGCCATCCGGTTTCACCAGTCCTCAGTCAAATCGTCCAACCCATACTAGCATGGAAAGCGGACGTTAAACGATGATGATGATGATGATATATATATATATATATGTTATATATAAATGTATAAAGATTTATACAGAGAGAGAAGGCCCTTCACAAGACTTCAACCTGCTAAGGAATATTCATAATGTATACAGAAACGACTCATAATGACCTAAGAATGTTTAATAGTTCGGTTACAATGGGATCCCTAAAGGCACGACCTTCATCACCATGACCACCAGCAAAAATTAATATAAATAAAAGTAAAAAAAAAAAAAAAGAGACAAAAAGAAACCAACCAAAACCAAAAATGACATTTTATGATCCCCGCCCATAACCTGTTACTAGATACTGAATTTTATCTGTTGTTCGAAATACAATGAATTCATTGTATTTCAATATATTTTGACCTAATTTTTCTTGTCAACAGAACTGGCTGTTTTTCGACTCTCGAAATATCATTACGAAGCTTGAAGAAAAACAAAAAAAAAAAAGAATTAGCATTCTTCAATTTATGATGCAAATAAAGTTATAAAAAAATATTTCTTTGCCTGGAAAGGATTCACCTCGCTTTTCAAAATGTCTTCCAGCAAATCTGGTGGGCGGGAGGGGGGTTAACCTTACCTGCTAGAAACAACAACCAAATTTCCCTCAAATCATATTCTGCATAATCATAGTCCTAGATACTCTGAAAGAATGGCAGAACATTCAAAGCTGGAACACGTTTCATCATCATAGGTTTGCTCGATGGAAGCTGACTTGGAGCTAAATAATATCTTTCTTCTTGTGTAAAGATTTTCTTTAGCTAAAAGCCAAGTCAGAATTTCAAAGAAAAATACCGCAACTTCTATAGAGAGTAAATGCAATCAATTATTTCTTTTTCATACTTTAGAAGAGGAAAAGCACATACAAGGCTTCCAAAACTGGTGAACAGTAAACAAGGAGACATCTAGAAAACAAGTCACAGAGGTATGGTCAAAGTACCTGCAGAGGATAATGAGGGCAAAGATAGATGGGCAAAGATTAGAAGCCAAAAGTTGTTTGGAAGTGCAGTACTGAAGAAGAGTGGAGGCGTGTACACGTGTCTGTGGAGTGCTCAGCCACTTGTACGTTAATTTCACGAGCAGGCTGAGAGCCACAATTAAAATTGCTGTCCCATGCAATTAGTAACCAGAATCAACATTGATTCTCATCAGCTCACTTCATATGATATGGCTTTAATTTAGTGCTTCAAAAATTCAACCACCCTAAAATGAACTGATTTCCAGATAAAGTGAAAAAAAAAAAAAAAAAGAAAAGAAAGGAAGAAAACTAGTGCCTGAGAAAACAAGTTATGATGTCAGTAGGTTAAACAAAACAAAAAGAAAGTAGTGAAAAATTTGTAATACAAGATAAATTTTTGTGCCAAGGGAACAAACAAGTTTTCGGCTCAGATTTTGAGCAGTGAAGTGGCCAGCTGTAAATGGAAGTAATTTCCACTCAGAACTTAAATGTGGCAAGTCAATAAGTAGTCATTAGAAAGACAAACAAATCCAACTGTATATATATACCTACATACATCCATGTATACAAATACACATGCATGCATGTATATATATATATACACATGCATACAAACTCACACGTTTATATATATATATATATATATATATATATATACACACACACATGCATACAAACTCACACACATCAATACAAACACGTTTATATATATATATATATATGTATATATATATATATATATATACATGCATACAAACACATATATGTATGTATGTATGTATACATACACACATGCATACATACACATGCATACACACACACAGATGTGTGTGTGTGTATATATATATATATATATATACACACACACACACATACATACACACGTGTATACAAACACGTCTGTTATATATATATATACGTATATACATACACACACCTATGTATATATACATATGCTTACATACATATATACATACACACACATACATACATACATACATAGAATCATCTATTTGGCGAAGTAGATAGATAATTTACTAACAATTAGGTAATTGAAAGAATGACCATGTTATTTTTATATACTTATTTATTTATTTATTTAGCCATTTCTTTATTTGATATCTATGTTTTAGTTGCAACCAAAAGTAGATTAGCAAATGAAATATTAAAACAATTATGCTCCCGAGAATTCCAAGGTCAAGACAAGCTACTAATTTAACCTAATAAAACTGTACTAATGAAATACTACTGATGAACAATACATTTATTTTATTTCCTTTTGTTTGTAATAACTGTCTCAGATCTTCATATGATTCCTTTGTAAGCCTTACAAGAATGCAACAGATAGCTTTTTTAAAAATTTTCTTTATATATATATATATATATATATATATATATATATATACCCTTTGGAGGCGCAATGGCCCAGTGGTTAGGGCAACGGACTCTCGATTGGAGGATCGGGGTTTTGATTCCCAGACCGGGCGTTGTGAGTGTTTAACGAAAACACCTAAGCTCCACGAGGCTCCGGCAGGGGGTGGTGGCGACCCCTGTTGTACTCATTCGCCCCAACTTTCTCTTACTCTTTCTTCCTGTTTCTTGAGTAACGCTGCGATGGACTGGCGTCCCATCCAGCTGGGGGGAACACATACGCCATAGAAACCGGGAAACCGGGCCCATGAGCCTGACTAGGCTTTGGAAGCACGACGTTTTATATACCCTTTACTGGTTTCAGGCTTTGGGCTGCAGCCATTCTAGGACACTGTATCAAAGGGTTTTAGTCAAACAAATTGAGCCCCAATACTGGTGTTGTTTTAAAGTTAGATACCTATTCTCTCAATCCCTTTTGTTGAACCGTTAAATTATGGGATGTAAACAAACCAACACTGGTTGTCAAGCCATGGAGGAGACGAATGCAAACACACACACACACACACACACTATGTGCTTCTGTACAGTTTCCGTCTACCAAATTCATTCACAAGGTATTGGTCAGCCTGGAGCTATGGTAGAAGACACTTGCCCAAGATGCTACACAGTGGGAATGAACCTGAAACAATGTGCTTACAAAGTGAGATTCTTAACTACACAAAATAAGACTTTGCTGAACATACTCCATGCTTCCCCAAATCCACTAACAGTGTTTCTGATGTACCTATGCACTTCTCCCTCTTTATGGTTCTTTTACTGTTTACTTTTCTATCTTTTGTGAACACACTTTCATTGCTGTATTTATTTTACTTGACATATTGCTACTTTCTGTCTTCTCTTTTACCCTTTTCTTGACAAGTTGGTGTGCTGCATACAATAGTTATTACCTCTGCCTTAGTGAAGGCGGAGGTATTGTTTTCAGTTGTGTATGTTTGTTTGTCTGTCCATGGACAAGACATCCCAAGAACCACTGGATGGATTTGGAAGAAACTTTCAGGGATCTTTGACCTCGTGACTGGCACAAACCGATTAGATTTCAGGATCGATCTGGTACCGGACAAGGATTCTGGATTATTTATCCTGCTTTTTTTTTTACTTAAATTTTGAGAGTGGTTGGGTTCATTTTTAGTATTCTCGTTTGTGAGAGCAGTCAAGTTTATTTCAGACATTCTCATTTTAAAAATCATCTCTGACTAATCGTTGAGAGGACGTTGCCTTGGCGGAGGTTTGCACTCTCTGAATGCTCTTGTTATTATTATTTTTCAGGGTCGATAGATTAAGTACCAGTGAAACACTGGAGTTGATGTAATCAACTATTCCCCTCCCCTCAAATTTGAGGCCTTGCGCCTCCAGTAGAAAGGATTATTATTATTATTATTAAGACAGCAAGCTGGCAGAATTGTTAGCATGCTGGGCAAAATTCTTAGAAGTATTGCGTCTGTCCTTGCATTATGAGTTCGAATTCTAGAGATTGACTTCCATCCTTTTGGCATTGATAAAATAAATAAGTACCAGTTGCATACTAGGGTCGATGTAATTAACTAACTCCCGCTCCCAAAAATCAAGCCTTGTGCTTATAGCAGAAGGACCACCACCACCACTACTACTATTATTAATACCACCACCACTACTACTACCACTACTACCACCAATACCACCTAAAACCACCACCACTACTAATACTACTACCACCACTACTACTAATACCACCACCACTACTACTAATACCACCACCACCACTACTACTAATACCACCACCACTACTACTAATACCACCACCACCACTACTACTAATACCACCACCACCACTACTACTAATACCACCACCACAAAATGCGTACCAACACCACAAAATGCGTACCAACACCACAGGTACCTAAATTTGCTTTACAAGAGAGATCCAAGAGTGCTGACATCTTTAAAAATCTATATTTCCTCCATTCATGTCTGTCCACCAAATATTAGTTATTGATCTGACTGATACAAAATTCCATTTCATTTTTGTATTTGTTTTTCCAAGCTTCCATTCGTAACCATAGCAACTATACAGGTGTCTGGTAATATCTGTGAGCTGGGAAGGGGAAAGGATTATATATATATATAATATATATAATATATATATATATATATATATATTACATGATTATATGCACATAAATCTTTTAACTTGCTTCGGTCATTGAACTTACAGTCATGCTTGAGAGATCACCATGGATGGTTTTTAGTCAACCAAATCAATCCCAGGGTTTATTTTAAAATCTGGTACTTAATCATCTCAGCCCCCTTTACTGATAAGTTAAGGGGACCTAAACAAACTAACATCACTTGTCAAATGGTGGAGTGAGGGGGGATACAAACATAAACCCAAAGACATGAGCACATAATACAATATATATATGATGGGTTCTCTTGTCATGAATGACATATGAGGGCTCAGTAAAATAAAGCATTAATCACGTTCTATGAACACAAATATGTCTCTTGAGGCCTGCTGGTGCCTTGCAAATCTTTTGGCAAATGGAACAAATTGAGGATTTAGTTTGCTCAAGTATTTGTGGATCATTTGCTATGTGTTTTCTTGAGTGGACGGCAAGGTCCACTTTGCTCCATGCCACAAAATCACGACGGGTAAGGTTTCCATTTAAAAGAGCAGCATTTTGCCAGTGTGCCTTCATGCTTGCACGATGTTGGTTCTGGTGTTAGTGTTGGTGTTGACTTTGCTCAAATCTTTGAACTCAAGAGAAGTAGGACATACATATATACATACATTGTTGGCACTCCGTCGCTTATGACGTCGAGGGTTCCAGTTGATCCGATCAACGGAACAGCCTGCTCGTGAAATTAACGTGCAAGTGGCTGAGCACTCCACAGACACGTGTGCCCTTAACGTAGTTCTCGGGGATATTCAGCGTGACACATGTGTGACAAGGCTGACCCTTTGAATTACAGGTACAACAGAAACAGGAAGTAAGAGTGAGAGAAAGTTGTGGTGAAAGAGTACAGCAGGGTTCGCCACCATCCCCTGCCGGAGCCTCGTGGAACTTTAGGTGTTTTTGCTCAATAAACACTCACAACACCCGGTCTGGGAATCGAAACCGCGATCCTATGACCGCGAGTCCACTGTCCTAACCACTGGGCCATTGCGCCTCCACACATACATACATACATACAAACATAAACACACACACATCACAAGCTTCTACACAGTTTCTGTGTACTAAATTCGCTCACAAGACAGTGGTTGATCCAGGGCTCAATGTGTTGAGCCGTGGGACTGAACCCAAAACCACACACACACTGGTTATAGTAATGCTAAGTTAGTAGAAAGAAGGTAAGCAACTTTTTTGTGCATTACATAAATTCCATCTGATTGAATATACCAGAGAACTTGGTTATCTCTCATTGCATCACATAACTTTCTGAGAATTTATTTTGCAACACACAAGGCTTATAAAATGCAATGGTGTGACAAAATTCTTGTGTGAAAATTCCAATGCCTTTTATGCAAGAATTTACAAGAAACATTCATTTATAAGAAGCAAATTTATAAAATACATACAAAACAGAAGTCTTCTTTTGTGAATTTAACAGAAAAATTCACATATGATTACATTCTGATATGTTATCTAGTTTCCACAAGTATTTAAGAATATTTCAAATTCCTATCTGATACAAATGGAACAAAAGTATACTGAAGTTAGCAAAGAACTAGATTAAATAGAAGGAACTACAATCGGTTTACATTTAAAAGCTCCACCCTACAACTAAAAAAAAAAAAATCTATATGGTAAGAAGTTTGCTTCCCAACCACATGATCCTGGGTTCAGTCCCACACTGTGGGATCATGGAAAGTGGTTTCTTCTAAAGCCTCAGGTCAACCAAAGCCCCACTGTGTGACACCTAGGGCAAGCGTCTTCTACTATAGCCTTGGGCTGACCAAAGCCTTGTGAGTGGATATGATAGATGGAAACTGAAAGAAGCCCATCATGCGTGTGTATGTGTGTGTGTGTTTGTCCCCACCACCACTTGACAAAAGGTGTCAGTGTTTACATCCTGGTGACTTAATGGTTTGGCAAAAGAAACTGATAGAATAAGTACTAAGCTTAGGATATAAGTACTGGGGTTGATTTGTTCAACAGAAAATTCTTCAGGGTGGTACCCCAGCATGGCCACAATCTAATGACTGAAACAAAGTAAAAACAGCAACTTATACAGGGGATTAGTATTTGCTGTGGGGTAAATAGTTGACAAAGACAAAGACTTAGATATCAAAATAAATAGTTTAGCAAGGAGCATTTGTATAACAAAGAAATGACAACACATAACTGTCAGTTTAATATAATATAGTGTGCCAAAATAATCTGTTTAACTGTTGCTATTTAGGGGGCATTTCAGAATGATCAAGCTCTATAAAGTTGCTTGTCTTCATGTCTACTTACCACCAGCTTCTCATCACATAGCTATCTATCTACACACACACACACACACATACATTTTCCTAAATCCTTTAGCATTCAAATTATTCTGTTAAATGTAATGCTCATTTATTCACATGGTTTCGAATTAATCATGTATTATCTCGTAGCTTCAAGGTTTCAAATGATGTGACTGCTTATGTTTAGAATGACATTGTAGGGTAGGTGTGAGAGGTCAGATCTGGCTGGTACGAACTTGAAATATTCTTAACTGAGGCTGGAACAACCAAATCCTCATTGTCAAATGACAGACAACTATCCATGAATGACTTCATTACCTAATGTGTCCTTTCCTTATTTAAAACAAGATGTAATCTGAGGGGGTATTTGGTTGCTATTTCTAGCAGGTTGAGTAACCACAGAAACTAAAATGGAACAGTTGATACAATACATGACTTCTTGATAATAATAATCACCCTTTCTACTATAGGCACAAAGCCTAAAATTTTGCGGGGAAGGGGGATACACCGATTACAGCGACCCCAGTACTCAACTGGTACTTCTTTTATTACCTGAAAGGATTTGAACTCAGAATGTAAAGAACCAAAAAAAAAGCCACTTAGCATTTTGCCCAATGTGCTAATGATTCTGCCAGCTCATTGCTTTAATAATAATTGTAGCAGGCATTTGAAAATAAAGAGTTTTATAATCTAAATATAATACATAGGAAGCCTTATATCTAAAGATATCGCTTACAGACAGTAAAAAAAATTGTTAATGAGATAAACTGCAAATATTTCACTGGAAACTATTTTGTTTAGATAATTTTCATCTGGATTTAGTTTCAAGTCATGAACAAAAATATCTAATATAAATAGATTTTTTTTTTTTTAAATATATGGTGTGACAAAAGGAAGAACCAACTATTTTTAGTTGATTCTTCCTTGGGTGTTTGACTGGGACCTTGCAGTAGGTGACCAGAAGGATGGAAATTAAAGTCAACATAAAAAAGAATTTGAATTGAGAATATAAAATAATGGATTTCAATGAGGTGATTGGTTCTTTTTAGAATGACATTGTAAACAAACCAACACTGGTTGTCAAGTGGTTGTGGTGGACAACCACAAACATAAAGACACACACACACACACACATGGATATACATGATAGGCTTCTTTCAGTTTCCATCTATCACATCCACTCACAAGGCTTTGGTTACCCCAGGTCTATAGCAGAAGACACTTTCCCAAAGTGGCACAGTGAGACTGAGCCCTGAACCAGCCATACCTACACCTGAATCAAATAATTTTGTCAAAGGATCTTAAAAGTAGAATATATTTTTATGTCCATTAAAAAAAACTGGGTTAAATAATTTTTAGTAGTTTTTCTGAAATAGCTAATTTGACATTTATATGGGTTTAAAAAAATGTTATTCCTGCTCTGTATTGTCACTAGGGATGTTTATGACTCATTATACAAGACTTTGTTGAGCATGACATTAACAGACAAGTTTGATTAATTAATTCTCATCAGCTTCCACTTAAAATGACTGAGCAATATAGTATACTATCACAACATTCTATTTACAAAGCTATAGAAAAAAAATACTAATTGCAAAATAGTAATTTCAACTGCTAATTTAGCTCAATCATCTCTATAATTACCAGCCACCATTTGTTCACTGTAGTTCTGTTTTCCATTAACAACCTGGAAGACTACACTTTTATATTTTTGAGATGGGGAATTTTTACATTATGTATATGATTAATCAGAGTGGTGTCCCCATTTTGACTGTTCAAAGTGGGACTGGATCCTAAACCAGTGACACCTGAGCCCGAATCAAAATAATTTTGTCAACGGATCTTAAAAGTAGAAGTGTCTTGTCAGTCGCCTCAATGCCTGGCCTGGGATTGAACTTAGGTGAGTGCACTGCATTAACCAGTGCCCTTATCCACTATGCTATGCCTGTAGCCACTAAGGGGATTGACAAGACACCTGAAGAAGGCTAGAGTGTACACAGCTGAAACCTATTGAAAGCAACAACCAAGATGAGGACACCACTTCAACTAATACATAATCTGGATGGCTGTGTATAATATCTATGCAAGCCTTCTGAGACTGTTGGTACTGATCCTCCTCCTCCTCATTTAATGTCCGTTTTCCATGCTGGCATGGGTTGGACGGTTTGACTGAAAACTGGTAAGCTGGGGAGCTGCACCAGGTTCCAATCTGATTTGGCAATGGTTTCTACAGCTGGATGTCCTTTCTAATGCCAACCACTCCAAGAGTGTAGTGGGTGCTCTCTATGTGCCACCTGCACAGGTGCCAGTTACAAAACACTGGCATTGGCCATGGCTATGATCCCACTTGGCTTAACAAGTCTTCTAAAGCACGGTATATTGCCAAAGGTCTTGGTCACTTGTTACTGCCACTGTGAGGCTCAAAATTCGATAAATTGAATAATAATTTGAAAAATTTGTGAAGGTGCTTGGCTAAGTGGTTAGGGTATTTTCTTCGTGGTTATAAGGCCATGAGTTCAATTCCTGGCAGCCCACAGTGCCTTTGAGCAAGCCACTTTATTTCACATTGCTCCAGTTCACTCAACTGGCAAAAATGAGTTGCACCAGTAATTCAAAGAGCCAACCTTATCACATTCTTTGTCACACTGGACTTCCCCAAGAACTACATTAAAGATACATGCAACTGCGGAGTGCTCAGCCACTTGCACATTAATTTCATGAGCAGGCCCTTCTGTTGATCAGACCAAATGGAACCCTTGTTACAGTCGTAACTGATGGAGTGTGAGGTAATTAAAAAAATTTACATTCTGATTTTAAATCAGGATGAGAAAATCAGGAATGTGGAAGGAGAATGACAGGTAGCCAGAGATGGGGATAGAGGTGAATGCAGTGAATGGGGAACCAAGGTGGTGGTATGGTCTACAGTGAAAATCTATTTGGAGGGAGGAGGAGGAATAGGAGTAGGAGGTAGCAGTACAAAAATGTGTAGGGGAGAACAGCAGTATAAAAAAAACAGTAGATAGACAGGAATAAAAAGATGTGAAATGATGGGAAGAGAGGGATACACAGTGACAGAGATGGAGGTCAGAGGTATGCAAGGGTATAGTAACAGACAAAGATGGTAGGAATGTGCTGAGATTGATAGCAGATATGAAAAAGTGGGGAAGTATGTGGTACAGCTGTCATGAGGAGAAAGGGGGCATTCAATGCAACATAAAGTGGGAAGGGATGATAATAAGAATGCAGGATGGGTGACAAAGGGGTAGCTGGTAACACAAAAGGGGATGAAATATGTGCAGTTCTGCTCTCATGTAATTACAGCATCTGAGTGAATGGTAGTGAAGTGATGGAAGGATGGGTGTTAGGGACATAGGACGTGGGGAAGTATTGATAATGATTGGGCATGAGACCATAGACATAAACAGTACGCCTTTAGGACCTCTTGGGCTTACACTCCCCATCAGTGTCCCCAAAACAGCCTCATCAACCAACAGGCCTTCTTCAGAATAACAACATTACAAAGAGGGTATTGAGCAGAATCAGGTGAGGAGTATTTCCAGATGTACCTCAGTGATAATGCGTGTGCGTTTTCTTAGGCACCTATACATGCATACACATGTGTGACCACACACACGCACGCAAATTTACACAAATGCTTGTTTAAAACAGTATAGATCTGTATCTTTTCCAATCATGGTTCAAACGATATTCCTGAACAAGGAATGGGACTGAATCTGGAACCATCTTTTTTCTTTTTTTTTTCTAAGTTTCTTTCCGAAAAACTTTCTTTCCAGCATAAACAAACATACGTGGTCACTCAACCAAAATGGTAGCCAAACCTCCTTCAAACAACACCGTATCGTCTTTAAAAGGTAGCCTTCATTTGGTCAGGATTCTAAATACAATGAGAATGTGTGTGTGTGTGTGTGTGTGTGTGTGTGTGCATGTGTTTGTCACGTATGGAATGTCTTTGTCCATAGCTCTCCTGGATCAGGAATGGCCTGGTGTTAAAGAACTTATATTTATTATTATTATTATTATGCGTTTTCTGGGCGGCTAGTAATGAAGTTAATTTAAATACAGCTAGTCGTCTACTACACACACGATATTATATATCAGATACAACTATAACCGGTTAAAACAAAACAAAAAAATTATTTTTCTGTTTCTTTCTATAACCATTTTTAGACGAAATTCTGTAGATGCAAGCGCACAGACAGACACACACACACACTAAGTAGCTCATTTATACGCACAAGTTTAACACAATTTAAAACGACTGAATAAATATTTATACATATCGAGTTTTCCAACATTTTTAAAAGGAAATATAATACAGTAATAGTAGAGCTTTACCCATGAGGTATCAGTCAGAGAATTAATACGGGAAAAGGAAATAAATGAAAGTTTTCTTGAAAATAAGGGCTTTTAAAGTGTTGGGCAACACCTTTTTAGCGGGTTTTGAACGTGATATCTTCAAGAATATTTGGTGTATCAAAGATTCGTTTCAGCAAGAGCTGTTCGGCGACATATATATCCATACATTATATATAAGGAGTTGTTTAAACCTTGGGTATACACTTGGTAGTATGCCGATTAAAGCACTTGAAAGAGACTCTAATAATGTAAACATTACCGATGTCACATACTCAATATGCGTTTTGCTTGTGTTATCTCTTTCTCTCATACACACACACACACACACAGATATATATATATATATATATATATATATATATATATATATATATATATATATATATATATATATATATATATATATATATATATATATATGTACATACATACATATATATATATTATATTGTAAACAGACGTCATCCCATTCCCGGATAAACATTAGCTATTATGGTCCAACTTATCCGAGAATTTATCTGACAGCAGCCCCCAAAGTAGCGAAGAACTAGTCACGCACATTCAGTTTTCACTACATATATCATGCAGGTTATGATATATATATATATATATATATATATATAATCATTTGGCAAGTGAGTGTTCGAACAAATATTTTGCGTGCACTTTTTGTGCTGTGTATCCGGGTCCAGGTGATTTGTAAGGACATTTAATGATCTGCAAGTATCTGGTTTGTATTTACAATCTATTGAGAAGATACGAAGGATGCGATATGAGCGACGTTCGCTTAACCAAATTGTACTTAAATGAGGAAGCATCATACATTTTGTTTGTTTTTATGTTGAGCTATAAATAGAAACAATTTTAGATTAAACTCAATACTTTTTGTGAAGAGAACTCATTTACTGATAGCGATCACAGTGACTTCGAAGTTTCAACCAGCAAACCTTCGTTGGTTGAAGGCCAACAGGCCCGAAACTTCGAAGTCACTGCCACCACTCATCTTGTGATACGCGCGTGTGCGTGTCGAAAAGAGAATAATACCTTCAGGTTTTCATTTAATGAAATACAGATTTAGGACCTTAACGCTTGCTTACTATCAAAAGGATTGGTGCCCACAAAGACGATCAACTCAGTTATCTCGTCAAAAGTGTCATGTTGACTTTTCGTTTATTTTTTAAGGCCTAGACACTGGTACAATCTCTTTGAATATACTTAAATTTACTCTAATTTATTTACGAGAAGATATTGTGGCAAAAAAAAAAAAAAAGCGATACTGTCCGGCTATTTTGGGAGCACATTTGCAGAGGAAATATCTTTCAATTAGTTATTAAATAAATTATAAATATAAATAACTAGATAAAAGAATAGTGTTTTGATCAATGAAATAAAGGTTTTAAAAGTGGTGGGAGAGGCGGTGGATGTATCAAAATCTAATGACTTCAAGCAATACAGGGAAATGTGAAGTTCTTACTGCAGGTCAAGGAAACATTCGTCGTTAAACAGTGGGGTTTTTACCTAGGACTATTTTGACAGCTCTTTATAGGTGCATATAGGTGAGGTTTGGGGCTGCTGTTTAGTCCCCAGTCATACTTCATCGAACGGGTCTAAAAGACATTCCAGTTGTCTCAATACCGTCTTTTCCCGGTTTGTAAGGAACCCCAAACTACATTATCTAACGTGTGCTTTTTTTTTTTTTTTATAAAAGGGTGCGATTTGACTTGCTAATTCTAGGAGGTCGAACGCCCACACAGACTCTCTCTCGCTGGGTCAATGTATGTGGTACGGAGTATGTGATTTAAAAAAAAATATAATATATTTTTATAGTGATAGGCTGTTTGGTAAATAGCTTTCTATTGTACTCACCTGGAGAAAGCACTTCGCAACGATTCCACAACGTCGGAGGTTTTAGGAGGGGTACCACTAGCGACGGATTCTTTGGGAGGAGGAATTTCATTGTATACGACCACTTGCAGTGGTGAAGGTGGTTTCACAGACATTGTTAGAACACAGTAAAAGACAAGTTAGGCTTCCCGTAGAAATAACTTCATATATTGAGCTGCTTGCAATCGCTGTGCGTTAGACAGATCTACCACTATACTCTACTATCTCTCAGGTGCTCGGAGCAACGCATTCTGCTGTTGTAAATAAGCTGGCGGCTATTAAATTGAGTTTTCTCTCTTCCTCGTCCTCCCTCCCCTTCTTTTCTCTCTCACTCAGTTTCTGTCTCTCACTCAGGTTCTCTCTCTCTCTCGCACTCTATCTTTGCTTCACTTTTTCCCCTCTCTCTGTCTTTGCCTTTCTCTGTCGCTTTGTTTCTGTATCTCTCACTCACTCTGTCACTGCCTCTCTCTGTCACTCTGCTTCTGCCTCTCTATAGCTCTTCCTCTCCCTCACTTTATCACTGCCTCTCTCTGTCACTGTCCTCTACCTCTCTCTCTCTTTGTTTCTGTCTTTGTCACTCTCTTCTTCCCCCTCTTTCACTCTTAGTCTCTTTCTTTTTGCTTACCCTCTCTTCATCTATATTTTTTCATTTCTCTTTTGTCTTTCTCTCGCTTTCGCTTTTGTCAATATTGTTTCTTTTCAATCACATCGTATTTATGCGCCGGAAAAATTTTTATGAATGCACCCATTTGAATTAAATTCAAGAAATGTAGAAAACATCGTTATTATTTATACAGACGAAATTAATCAACTTATAACTAAAGAAGAAGACAGCCTATAATTGATTTTATACGAAAGTAAAAAGGCTGCTACATCAATTCTGACAAACGTTGTGCGGAAACTTGCTGGAACCATGAAAGAAGTGCTCGCTGCGAAAATAATAATAAATCGAAAGGTGGCACAGAAAATTTGGCTTTCTCTTTAAACACTGCGCCATATCGACGCATCAGTTCTTCAACTAATTGATTGATTTCGATTACACACACATACACACACATATATATATACATACATATATATATATAATATTGTATATAAATCTTATTACGGACTTTGAAATCTGGTTTCTACGAGCTGTTATTTCCTCACCATGGCAGACGAAAAGGATCGAAATTTCCGCGTGTATTTCTATAATAAATTTGGCATGTCCGCTGCAGTGGAATCGAAGAAGTACATCGAGTCTTTTCTCAAGGAAGAACGTGTCGACATAGAGAAATTAAAACTGTTCGTGTTGAAATTTCCTTTACCCTCAGTCTATAGACTCGATGTTTGGAAAGTTCTACTCGGTAGGTTGTTTATTTTCTGGAGGAAGCTTTTAAAGAAACCTGTTGTTTTTGTAACGTTCATTCATTCACTGCTGTTTGTTTATATTCATTTTATGCTGAGATGATGAGGCTTGTTTCTTTTACCATCACCTCTTTCTACCCTTCTCTCCCGTTTCGCTGCATATAAATGATGGTGGTATATACGCCGCGTATCTCTACGTATTACTGATGGTTTTATATATATATATATATATATATACACACACACATATAATATATATATATATATAGTGTGTGTGTAAATTGTTCCTTGTAGTTGTTTATTTCATTATTTCATTAAGGATATAAAGTTTTTTTTAGCTAATGGCATGGTAAGTTGGATGTTTACGGCATCAATATTTATGTATCAATATATATATATATATTGATACATAAATACACACACACATATATATACATATAAATGCATGCATATATATACATATATATGTGTATATATGTATGCATATATATACATGCATATATATACATGTATATGTATGCATATATATATGTATGCATATA
>NC_068991.1:8564985-8571999 GCF_001194135.2 Octopus bimaculoides | reverse complement strand
GAATATATACATGAATATATATATTTATATGCATATATATATAGGTATATATTTATATGCATATATATATAGGTATATATTTATATGCATATATATATAGGTATATATTTATATGCATATATATAGGTATATATTTATATGCATACATATATATATATTTATATATATTTATATGCATATATATCGAAATACATGTTTAAAGCAAATTTTAGCCTTGTCATTTTTCTGTTTGTTTGTTTTTTTTTCTTTCAAAGAAAACACCTCTTCGGTTTTGTAAGTCATTTTATTCCGACATAACAACAACAGCAATAAATATTTCTTTTATTGGCCACAAGAACCCAAGACGTTGGGCTCGGGTCAAAGGCGAAATGGCGAAGAAAACGACAAACAAGTGAATTACATGGAGTAAAAAACGGCGAGATCCACCATAACAAAGCAATAAATATATAACCGTAGTAACACGAAAGAATCCTCCAAACTCCCCCGCCCAAATGGTGCCTGGGCAACTGCATAAAGTAATTCCGGGCTCTCCATACAGAACCCTGTTATTACCTTGGTACTCTGAAAGCAGGTACCTCCTTCCAGTTGTTGCTACCAACCTACTTGCTGCATAAGTTTACGGTAGGGCTGTTTAGCCAAGCAAATGTATCATTCTTATCAAACCTTTCATAAAATATATTTGAGGCAAGGGCCCCTCCCTCTACCCTCACTCTTATCTTCAAGTGGTTCTTGAAGAAAATGATTAAGATTTCAATTATAACGAAGAACGGTGATGATATGGAGGTGAAGGATGACTAGTTTCCTTTTTCTTCTTCTTTTTCCTAGGTAAGTACAAGGCCAACAACTGCTGTTGGTGGCTGCGTAGTCAGTTTAAGAGATCGCGTTTTATTTCTACAATTGTTATGTTAACCCTTAAGGGATGAAACCCAAACGAAATTTCAACTCAAATTTATAATTATCTGAACTGATGTATACACACACACACACACATACACACATTTGTATATATAAATGTATGTATGTATATATATATAGGCAATATATGTGTATATATGTATAAAGAGATAGGTATATATATATGTGTGTGTGTGTGTATGTATGTATGTATGTATATGAATATGTATATATTTGTATATATATGTATATCCATATATATGTGTGTGCATATATTTATATATATATATATATATATATGTACATATATATATATATATAAATTCAGTGATAATGTGTGTATATACATATATATATATAAATTCAGAAGAGTGGAACAACAAGGCACCAATATTTATAGGGCTTTATTTTGCTGGAAATTAATACATTTGTATTGAAATATTTTCATTGATATATATATATATATATATATATATGTACATATATATATATATATAAATTCAGTGATAATGTGTGTATATACATATATATATATAAATTCAGAAGAGTGGAACAACAAGGCACCAATATTTATAGGGCTTTATTTTGCTGGAAATTAATACATTTGTATTGAAATATTTTCATTGATATATATATATATATATATATATATGTATGAATCTCCCGCTATCTACGTGGCCCTAGCCCACCTTTTGGTACAATAATAAAGAATAGCAAGAATGCTAAGAATGGAAAGGATTTTCGCTTATTTGTCGTTGTTTGTGATGTAATGTCACTGTTGGGCGGTGGGGGAGACAGGTTGTAATGTTATAACTGATATTGCAGCGATGGTGGTGGTGGTGGTGGTGTTATTGATGTGGTTGGTTGTTTATGGTGGTGGTGATGTTGGTGTGGATAGTAAATATAATAGGGGGCAGGAGAAGTGGGAACGGATGGATGGGGTTGGCATTATTGATACTTCGTTGATGATATGATGTTGATATCAGCAGTGATTTTTCTGTGGTTTTGGCAATGATAAAATGGTGCTGGTGTTTTGTTTTAAAGTGTTATTGTGGTGGGAGCGATAGCGAATTATGATGGTGTTGATTTGATGTTGATCAAGATTTTTTTTATATGCGATTCTGATTGTGATGTTATTGTGAAATTGTAATATTCGTGATAATGTTGGTGTTCGTGCTGGTATTGTTGTTGTTGTTGGTAGTGATGATGTTACGAAGTCAGTGTTTGTAATAGCGACAGAGATAAAGTATGTTGGTGCTGTTATTTATTGATACAGGCTGTGATTTATATATACACATATATATATCTCTATATTGCGGTGATGATAATGGAACGAACGTGTGGTTGAAATCTGATGTTCTCGATGCTATGGCGATCGTAGGCGATGTGATGTTACTGTCGGTGGGTGTGCGGTATTCCGATGCTATGATTGTCGTATTGGAATTACTTGTTGTAGTTGTAGGATGGCTGTGGTGGTGATGCGAGTGATGATGCTAAAGATGGAATGGTAGTCTGTTGTGTTTTTTGGAGTATTTAATGATATTAAAGCGGTGGAATGCAGATTTGTTCGAACGTCGATATTTACTTTCAGCCCTTTACAGTCTGGGTTCTAATTCCACCGAAGTCGATTTCGTCTTTCAGCCTTCTGGTAGGCGGAGGAGGGGTCATAAAATAAGTACCATCACGTACAGGGCTCAATCTAATCTACTAATCCCTCCCTCAAAATTTGTAGCTTTATGCGTATTTTGTTTTTTTTACTGCTTTTTTTAATTATTATTATTGGCAGAATCGGTTGAGCGTCGTGCAAAATTCATTGTAGTATTATTTAGTTGCGTCCCTTCGTGTTCTGAAGTTCGAACACCGCCACAGTCAACTTTGATTTCATCTCTCCGAGGTCGTTAAAATACAATATCGATCGAGTACTGAGATCGATCTGATCGACTGCAGCCTCCTCTCCCAGATTTTGTGACCTTGTACTTATGTCATACATCATTATTTATCGTTTACCGTAAATTGATAGACAGCGACAGAATTGTAGAGACGGTTGAGCATTGAATTAAATACCTAAGTAATTTCATGACTAAATTCAGAGTTACACTTTCGCCGAGTGTGACCTTGTCTTCATCTTTGGAGTCGATTTTCTCGATTAATAATGCACACCCGCCCCCATCTGCAAATGTAAAAACTTGTATCAATGTAAAAAAAAATATATATAGGTAACAATAGTGATGATGTTGGTTGCACAAGTGTTTATTTTCATAATATTTGGTGGTGGCAATGGTGAGAAATTGTTCAAAATAGTTATATATAATTTTTTTTAAAAAAACATATTTGGAAGTAGGAATCAATTAAGATTGTTCCTCTAGTTTTTTTTTTCTAGTTATATCTGGAGTGCAGCAGAGCAGCCTTTGTGGGGGCTAATGAATAATGAGTCCGATGTGTATTCGTTCAATCGCCCTATTTATTCAACTGCTCCTTCGTTAAATCCCTAACTTCACTGAATTGCCTGGCTCTCGTGACCATCACACAGCACATATATCAAACTTCCCACCACAGGAATGTTATATATCTTCTCTCTTTTTTTATCATGTTATTTGACGGTTGTTGCTTCTTGTTTTGCTGGTTTGCAAACTCATGGTGATAAGACAATCCAGAGGAACAGAAACAACTTGCACTTGTAGAAACCACCTACTCTTCTTGCAGAAAGCAGCTGCATTCATTGTAAAAGTCTAATGTAGATGCTGCAGAAGCCAGATGCACTTGTTGTAAAAGCCAGATGCACTTGTTATAAAAGCCAGATGCACTTGTATTCCTGGATGATCGGGTGGAACTCCTGTTTGTTCCATTGCTCCAAAAAGTGCCCAAAATCTAGCCAAAGGAATATTATAGTCAATTCTCTCTTAATTTATATCAATGATTTGCCACAGCTAAAAAATTTATACAGATGCATACTTATACATCTGCTTATAGAAATTCGGCCAGTATAAACCTAAACGTTGATCAAAAGCAGTGATTCTCAACCGGGGCCCATATAAGATTTTTGGGGGTCCATAATAATAAATAGGAGATCCACAATAGTATTTTAAGAGCCCCTGAAAAAAAATGCTTTAGATGAATGTATTGCAAGAAACAGCTAGGTTTCTTTGTCTAACATTTTCCATAGTTCAACCTACACAAGTTAATGTGTGGAAAATGAAATAGAAGTTTTGAAAGAAGTTTCTATGAAACTAGTTTTTAAACATCAAATGGCGATGGGGATCCACCAGAATAAAATAGTAATCAAAGGGGTCCCAGTCCATAGGTAAAAAAAAAAATGGTTGATCTATAGTGAATGTGCTCATGGGTTGCAGGGGTGTAGTTTTCTTTGGCTGTGAAAAAAGATTTTCGATTTTACATCTTGATTTAGGAAATGTTAATACTTAAACCTTTTTCTTGAATGAGACTGAAATCCCAACTGTTTAGAACAGCTCTGACCTAGGAATTATTGTACTTTGCGATTTGAAGTTTTTTATGCTAAATTCACCGTGAAAGGTTTTTTAATGATGCATTTGATTTAGCTCTTTTACGGTCACGAAACAAAACTTTTTGTTTAAAATGTTTGAAACATATCCTTACTCAACTGAAGTATGGCCTGAAATTTGGAGTCCTTGTTAAAATATCTTGATTACTTTCCTAGCGCAACATCCTTTTACTCATTTGGCCTTGGTAAATTTTTTCAACCAGATCGTTTAAAATATTTTAAAACTTGAATCTTTTGAAGATGAATAAAAATAGACCAAATTTTCTTTTAATTCAAACGATTTATTGGTTATCTCACAAAATATTAATGAATTTTCCGTGACTACAAATTGTAATACGAAAGGTCATTCTGAAAAGACTTCTTAAATGCTCCAAACTGGATATATTTAAATATTTTTTACTTTCTACACAGTACTCTCCATAGAGACTAAACTTTCAGAACGTCTGGTAATGATAAATATATAGTTGAAGGATTTAACAAATGCCTTTCTTTTGGAAATGTTTGTCAGCCCTGATCAAGTAGTTCTATGATGAAAGGCATTGCATATATGACCATCATAATTTTTAAGGTATATTATACCAAGTAGCTCTCCTACTGTATTGTTGAGGAGCAAAGCAACGATGTGGGGGGGGGTCTTGTTTTTTCATCTATGACACACTGTATAAGGCGCTAAAATGTTAGACACCAGCTCTTTGAAAAAAATAAGTTTACATGTACTGAAATCGTTTTAAAACAGAGATTGTCGTACGCATTGCACTTTGCAGCAAAGAGATAGACATGCTCTTGTGTGGGGCATTAAATAACAGTCAAGTTTTCTAAATATCATGACATATTACGACTCGCCTCAAAAAACTCGCGGTCAGTGGTTGAAAATGTCTGATGTAGTTTGTACTTTATGGGAGATTTTGGCTCTTATTTCTTAAAGGTAATGTAGATGGAGGTAGATAGAATATGATATTTGTGTTACCCACTTAATGTCATTTGGAGAGGTGGTGATAATATTGGAGCTAGTTATTGTTTAGCACCAGTTCAATCCTGATCGTGACATTCTACCCAGGACCACCCTGTCCGTTTAGGGAGGGACGTGTGTGCGTGTTCTGCATTTATAGAAGACGGTAAGATGTTATTCAAGGGAGATTTGGTTGCTATTTCCAGCATGCTGAATCACCTAAAAGCACCTTTGTTGGCTCGGCTGGTAGCCTAGGTTGATCCTTAGCGAGTCAATCTCGGATCAAGAATATTCCCACCATGATCGATCTGTTTTATTTTTCAAGGAGTACACTATCCAATGTCCTTCCATTTTTTCTTTAATGACAGTAAAGTGTGATCCAAGAAATATTTAACTGTTACTTTGTACATGTCAGCTTCGGTACTGTTTCGGTGTTAGTATCATTAGAACGATGTTAGTGGTTGGTATTCATGTTACAGTCTTAACGCTAATGTTGCTTTAGTGTAAATGGTGGTAGTTTTATCATATAACGACATTAGTAAATGTTTGTTTGTTTTCATGATGATAGTGTTGTGCACATGGCAGTGGTAGTAATGGCATTTGCGATACCTTAAGCATAACAATGAATTTAATGATGGTGATGGTGCTTCTTAAATCCCAACCCTCCCTTGTTTTTCTGTTGTCCTAAATGTTTTCGCGACCCTTGTGGCCAAAAAAATTATTATTATTATTGAGTGAGAGAGCAGGGTATGCCATCAAAGCGACACTGGGGTAAAATATACGAATCCCATTATACCCATCATGACTACCTGTCTGATAAGGGCATTGTTATTATTATTATTATTATTATTATTAAAGGCTGTGAACTAGTAGAATTGTTAGCACGCCGGACAAAATCCGCAGCACGGCATTTCGTCCGTCTCTACGTTCTGGGTCCGAGAATTCCGCCGAGGTCCACTTTACCTTTCATCCTTTCGGGGGTCGATGAGAAAAATATGTACCTGCCGAGTACAGGAGTTCGATGTAATCGCCCCCCCCCCGCCTCCTCCGAAATTACTGGCCTTGTGCCAAAAATTTGAAACCACCACCATCATTATTATTGTTATTGTTGTTGATAACGATGTTATTTGGTGGTGATAGCAACGTTGAGGCGATGTCAGTGTTGTTTTGTTTGGTGATGTTGTTAAGGATAATGGTGTGATGGTTGTTGTTGGTTGTGAAGAGAAGGATGTTGCAGATGATGTTGATGGTGTTATTGGTGTAGTTATTGTCATGATGGTAGTGTTTATGTGTTCTTGTCGTCAGTGGTCGTCAAGATGGTAGTGATGGCGACGATTATGTTGGTGTTGCTTCTTCTACTGCTGCTGCAGTCGGTGTTGAGGTGCGCATTAGAATATCTCTCTCCATCAGAAGTGTTTCCTGCCACACTATCGATCTGGCACTGGCTGTTAACCCAACTGCTTCAGTAAACAACCCAACACCCATATACTTCACCGTCTCTGTGACAAGGAACATTCTTTGCAGTTTTGGCAGCAGCCAAACTTACCTTTAAATCACACCCAACCGTCTTTAATAAAGGGCGCAGCAATGTAGCATATGAATGTGTGTGCGAGGATATATATATATATATATATATATATATATATATATA
>NC_068991.1:8557751-8564798 GCF_001194135.2 Octopus bimaculoides | reverse complement strand
GGGGATTAATACATACTTTAAGAAATTATTATTTCTTATATTTAATTGTTTATGTTATGATTTTATTTACTCCATGTACCCAGACCTTGTGGACACTCTGTATGTATGTATATATATATATATATGATATCTTCTTTTGTTGTTTACTTGTTTCAGTCTTTAGACTGCGGTCATGTTGGAGCAACAACGTTGAAGAATTTTTAGTCGAATGTACGTACCGACCCCAGTACCTATTTTTTATAAGCCTGGTACTCATTCTGTCCGACTCTTTTGCAGAACCGCTAAGTTACTGGGACGTAAACATACCAACACCGGTTGGGGGTGCAAACACAGACACAAAGACACACACACACACACATATATATAAACGTATACATGTATACGACGAGCTTCTTTCAGTTTCCCTCTGCCAAATCTACTCACAAGGCTTTGGTCAGTCCGTGGCTATAGTAGCAGACACTTGCCCAAGGTGTCATATGGTTGGGAAGTGTCTTACCACACAGTCACACCTACACACGCACGCACACACACACACACACACACACACACACACACACACACACACACATATATATGGTCACAACTGGAATTCCTTCAGTTTGGTGTTTGCTCAATCAGAGCTTACCTGGGTCTAAACAACGATTTCTTCCTTTTAACCCAGTGGTTTTCAACCAGGGTCCATATGGCCCTTAGGGTCCATATTAGATTTTGGGGATCCACAATAGTATTTTAAGGGCCCCTGAAAAAATTTTGCATTAGATGTATGTATTGCAAGAAACAGCTAGGTTTCTTTCTCTAACATTTTCCATAGTTAATGTGTGAAGAACAAAATAGGAATTTTGAAAGGAGTTTCTATGAAACTAGTTTTTAAACATCAAATGGCGATGGGGTCCACCAGAATAAAATAGTAATCAAAGGGGTCCCAGTCCATAGGTAAAAAAAAAAATGGTTGAGAATCCCTGTTTTAACCCTTTTAGCATTCATATTATTCTGTCAGTGAAGGTGCATGGCTCAGTGGTTAGAGTGTCGATCTTACAACCATGAGGTTGTGAGTTCGAATCCTGGACCGGGCTGTGTGTTATGTTCTTGAGCAAGACACTTTATTTCACGTTGCTCCAATTCACTCAGCTGTAGAAATGAGTTGCGACATCACAGGTGCCAAGCTGTATCGGCCCCTTTGCCTTGGATAACATCAGTGGAGAGGGGAGGCGAGGCTAGTATGCATGGGCAATTGCTGGCCTTCAACAAACAACCTTGCCCAGACTTGTGCCTCGGAGGGTAACATTCCAGGTGCAATCCCATGGTCATTCATGACCGAAGGGGATCTCTGTATTCTGTCAATGAAATGTGTATTTATTAACTATGTTGTATCTGGTAGCTTTCAGATTTCGATGATGTGATGATTTATTTCTAGGATGACATTGTCGGGTGGGTGTGAGAGGTCAAATCTGGCTAGTTTGAACATAAAACTGGTAGAATGTGTGTGTGTGTCTTTGTGTCTGTGTTTCTCCCATCCACCACCACCACCACCATTTAACAACTGATGTTGGGTTTTTTACACTCCCGTAACTTAGCAGTTCAGCAAAAGAAGCTGATAGAATAAATGCCAGTCTTTAAAAAGAAAATAAATATTAGGGTTCATTCAGTCAACAAAAATTCAGGGCAGTGCCCCTGCATGGCTGCTGTCTAATGACTGAAACAAGTAAAAGATAAAATAAGTGTGTGTGTGTGTGTGTGTGTGTGGACTGAATTACTTTTCCATGTGACTCATACCTCAGGTCTGATGATTGCAGTGATGCCAAAAATATAATGCTCAAGTCCAGTCACGAGCAATAAAAATTTGGTTTCTATTAATAAATGAATACACCGTACAACGTGTATTGAGTGCTTTTGTTAATAAAAAATAAAAAAAAGAAGGGGATGAAAATATTTTACTCCATCAACAAAAGAGGAAGAAAAGTACTTGGTCCCTGTTCTGAAAGTGTATTTATTTAAACTGAATGCCCATGTTTATCTTAAGATGGCCAAATGAAATTTCAAAAATAAAAGCAGAAAAAAAAAAACGGGCAAAAAACAGTGAGTTGTACTTTTTACCTGTTTAGTGAGTTGTACACTCAACCTGTATACGTACCTATGTGATTGTATGCTTAAATGAATGTGGGGTTATTACAACTCACTTGCTAAACAAGGTGTAGGAGTAGCTGTGTGGTAAGTAGCTTGCTTACAAACCACATGGTTTTGGGTTCAGTCCCACTGCGTGGCACGTGGCACCTTGGACAAGTGTTTTCTACTATAGCCTCGGGTCAACCAAAGCCTTGTGAGTGGATTTGGTAGACAGAAACTGAAAGGAGTCCATCATAAATATATATATATATATGTATGTATGTATATGTGTGTGTGTTTGACCTCCCCAACATTGCTTGACAACCGATGCTGAATTTTTGGGGGAGGGGCTCAGTTGATTAGATTGACTCCCAGTACGCAACTGGTACTTAATTCATCGACCCCGAAAGGATGAAAGGCAAAGTCAACCTCGGCAGAATTTGAACTCAGAAAATAAAGACGGACGAAATGCCACTAAGCATTTTGCCCCATCATGCTAATGTTTCTGCCAGCTTGATGCCTTAATGCACGGTTAATTAATAACAAAACAATGTGAACAACAAGCATTACATTTGACAGAGTAGTCTGAACATATATTGGTTTCACACTTTAGTATAAGACTGGCAATTTTGCAGGAGCAGGGTAAGTTGATTACATTGACTTCCCTGTTCAACTAGTGCTTATTTTATCAATTCTGAAAGGACAAATTCAACCACAGTGGAATTTGAACTCAGAGCATAGGGGCAGATAAAATACCACAAAGTATTTCCCTGGGCTTGCTAATGGTTCTGCCAGCTTTCTGCATTTACATTGATGATATATATTATGTGCTGTGATGTGTTGGCTAAAGTTATTTAATTAGGTCAGTAGATCATATAAGATTAAAAGTGCACCTTTTTCAGGACGCACCTATTTATATATCAACATGCTTAGAGAGAATATTTTGGAATGTATAAGTAAATCTTTTTTTTTTTTTTTTGATAAAGATTAGATTTTTAGCCTTGCTGTGAAAAGCAAACACACTGTTTACACTACTTGCTTCAATGGGCAGGAAAAGTGGGGTTTGACCAGGGCCACATTATGACCCATAGAAGCCCTAAGCACTTACAAAGGTTTGGGCACCCCCATGTATATGCAATTCAAAATATAAACAATAATAAATCATAAAATAAATTTTTATTTTTCAAACTGAAACAAAACTAACAATAAGTTGGAGAATAATATTTATTTTTGTGTTTTTCCACTTCATTTATATTTGAAAAGTTTCGTACTTTTTTTAATTGCCAAGTCTTTGATCACATCCTCACTATGACACCATTTCTTTTGTGCCGTAAACCATTTACCATTTCTGTGGTGCCCTGCTTTCCTTGATGTCTTAAACATGTTCTTATTTTGCTTAATGGTTAATCCAACACTGGACTTAACTAACTTCTATTAATCATGGACCTTCATCATAGACATGTATCCACTTTAGCTCCCTGGAGAGATTAGCAGCTTATAACTATTTATAATGTATACAAACTCAGGTGAAACTAAACAGGTTCATGTATTAACAACTGATTCCAGTCACATTTATGGTAATATTATCATGTATTCTGATTCTTAATTCCAGGTGTGTGGCCAGCAGAGCGATCCCTTCATAAATATGCTCAAGATGCTCGAAGACAAACCTACACAAATCTCTTCGATGCTTTGAGGGTAATGGAAAGGGTAGATGATTCAACTCCATTACCTGAAGTATACCTGAAAATGCATTTGTTGAATGAAAACCTTTTGCCTTTGGAAGACAAAAACCTGGTAAAAAAATTCTTTTTAGTATACAGCCATTAACATTTTATACATGTACCTTATGAAATTGTTTCACATGATGCTAACAGCAAGTACCACCCTCATATCAGATTTAACCCTTTATCATTTTAACCAGCCATATCTGGCCCAAATATTCCATCTGTTTTATTTGTGTTCAAACTGACCACATCTGGCCTCTTGAAGCTACCCTACAATGTCTTCTAAAAATAAACAATCACATACCAACGTCTCCTTCATTGGACACTAAACTCGGCTTGCGAAGACCTGTTGGAGCAATTGAAAGCAAAATCGTGATGGCACCCATACCAGTGGAGCGCTAAGAGCACCGTCCGAGTGTGATTGTTGCCAAAAGTGATAAACAAAAATGGTAGAGGAAGAATAGAGCTGCAAAATATAAAGCAAATAACATTAGAAAAGATTAACCCTTTAGAATTACGATTATTCTGTCAAATGTAAAGCATATTTATTCACATCGTTTTGAATTTATCCTGCATTATCTCATAGCTTTGAGATTTTGATTAAGTGACCATATATTTTTTAAGCTAACATTGTAGGGTAGGTGTGAAAGGCTGGATCTGGCCACTTTGAACATAAAACAGGAAGAATATTTTGGCTGGATCTGGCCAGTTTATATGTACATGGGAAACTCCCACCCCACCCACACCAGAAATAAAACCAATTTTTCTAAGAATCCAATACAATAAATATTTGAATTTGAAGACTAATTTGTCACATATTTTACTTTTTGATTTTGTGTCTTTAAATAATTGCTTTAACCTTTGTCATTTTAGATGATTCCTTTGCAAAATAGAACATTCTGCTCCATGTCCTCTGCTGTGATTAATTTAACTAATGATCCAATTGATCAATTTTGGATAACTGCACAGTTCTATCGACATGTCCAAAAATGCACAGACCAATTAGAATTGCTGGTAAGATTCATTCAAAACCTGATCTCGTTTCCCATTGTTTTGGATTTTGCTGTTTGTTGTTGTTTGAGGTAACTCCGCACCACACCGTCCCCAACCCCAAATCAGCTCAGATTGATCGAGTTGACCTGGAAACAGATGAGAGTTGATGACAGGAAGGGCATCTGGCCATAGAAATTCTGTCTTAATGAATTCCGTCTGACTGATGCAAGCATGGAAAAATGGACATTATAATAATAATGTCGATGATGATGATTTATGGTTGAACATTTTTTGTATTTAGAGAAATTCAATGGTTATAAGGTTACATTGGATTACTACATTTAGCTATGGTGTTATACCTCTGAATAGAGACAATGCTCTTCTTGCTAGAGTTTTGTGGCTGGTTGCTAGTTCTAACTTCTTATTCACAGTTAGGTATTTAGTGTTAAAATGTGCTTCTAATTGAAAAAAAAAAAATCATTCTCAAACAAAAACTATCCCATTTTTGCTGAAGTATAAAATGCATTTAAAATTGCGAAAAAAAAGAAATTTTTTTTAACCTTTTAGCTTTTAAAGCAGCTCTTTCTGGTCAAAATATTCTACATGTTTTATGATCAAACTGGCCGGATCTAGCTTCTCGTGCCAACCCTACTTTATCATTCTGAAATTTAACAGTTACCTCTTCAAAATCTCATGGCTACAATGTTATGCATGATTAATACACAACAGAATAAATGAGTATTACTTTTGACTGAATAATGTGGATGCTTTTGGGTTAACCTACCTAGTTTTATCTTGTATAAATGTTGAATTATTATTTATTATTATGGCTGGGTTCCAGCCCAGGCGGCAGCAACAAAGTCCACCTGTCACACTTCTCAGTCCATCATCACTGCCTTGATGTCCTGGATACATTCCAGTCCAGTGTCTGCAATCAAGTTGTCAATGTGGGATGATGTTTTAAGAGTTCTTACATTACTATGAATTGGGTTCCACAAGACTAATTTGGATGCTTCCAGCTCAGGGTGGCACACACAGTGACCAGATAGTCACAGCCGTCTTTGCTTGATCTTCTCGTTAACTTTCGGCAGGTCTTGATAAAGGCATTCATTCGAAGCATCCATCTAGCCCACTTGATCATTTCTTTATCAGTGTCCATATTTCATTGTTGAATGTAAAATTCAACTGAATGTAAAATATAAAATTCAATTCCATCCAAGAACCAGCCCAAGGGAAATATTTTTACTCTTTACAGCCTGATGCAGTCTTATATTACCTGAAACTTGAAGAGGCCAATCCTAAGTTGTGTGAATTATTACAAGAACAGAGTATTGCTATTCCATTATCAGAATGGTTCCAGTCTTGTTTTGCTGGAGTTTTACCGGAGTCTTCATTTGAACGGTATGCTATTAATTTCTTATATTATTATTATGATTATTATTAAAGGTGGCAAGCTGCCAGAATCAGTAGAATGCTGGACAAAATGTTTTGTGACATTTCATGTCTTTACAGTCCAAGTTTAAATTCCACGAAAGTTGACTTTGCTTCTCATCATTTTGAGGTTGATAAAATAAGTACCAGTTGAGCACTGGGGGTTGAAGAAATCGACTTACTCCTACCCCGATACTGCTAGCCTTGGGACAAAATTCGAAACCAAGGCTAGCAGTATCGGGGTAGCTTTTTAGCTTAAATAGTCCTGGGTGTATGTACTGGAAAGTCCAAAAAAATCATTATGTTTTATTATGATTACTATTATTATTTCATTCTTTGCTATACACACCGTTTATGTTTCTCTTGAAATTTTTTATTGAACAGGATATGGGATAAAGTGATTGGTGGTCGATGTATGGTCCTTGTCTATGTTGCTGTTTCTATCTTCATCATATTCCAACAGCCTTTATTAAATATGAAAAATTCTCAAGAAGCCTCAGAATATTTCAAAAAGGTAAGCCATTACCAATTTTTCTGGAGGTGGAGAGTTTTCTTTTTCTAATTTTATTTTATTGTTGTCTCTAGAAATTTTGAATCAATTATAGATTAATTATGGATTCTACGATTCTATGTTTCTGAGATGAAGAATCTGTATTATGTATATTGCTTATGTTTGTCTGACTTGAGTCCTCATCTTGATTATTGCTTTCACTATGCTTTGGCTGTTGCGTACTCCAGCCTTCTTCAGATGTCTTCTGTTGAACTTGGTTATTGTATTGGAATCTGGAACCTA
>NC_068991.1:8552617-8553926 GCF_001194135.2 Octopus bimaculoides | reverse complement strand
TTATTATTAACCCTTTCTTTACCATATTTATTTTGAGATGCTCTGTGTTTCTTTCAATTACTTTAAATATAACAAAGAATTTAGTCAAACAACTTAGTTATCATTCAGCTAGTGTTAGGAATATAAATTGTGACTAAGGTTTGGTGGAAGATTTTAATTCAAAACTTATGAAAACAAGACATTTGTACTACAGAGCCGGTTTCAGCCAGCTTGGTAACGAAAGGGTTATGGTGGCAGGCTGGCAGAACTGTTAGCACGCCAGGCGAAATGCTTAGCAGCATTTCATCCATCTTTACGTTCTGAGTTCAAATTCCACCAAGGTCAACTTTGCCTTTCATCCTTTTGGGGTTGATAAATTAAGTACCAGTGAAACGCTGGGGTTGATATGATCGACTAGTCCCCTCCCCCAAAATTTCAAGGCCTTGTGCCTTCTGTAGAAAGGATTATTATTATTATTATTATTATTATTATTATTATTATTATTATTATTATCATTATTATTATTGTATTTGTCAACGTTGTGGCATGGTGGGGTGGGGTGAGGTGGTGATGCTAGTCCCATTACGCAGAGACTAGCATGTGAATTGATTTTTTTTTAATTATTCTTTTTTTTAATTTTCATTTCTATCTCATTGAAATTGCTCTGCTTTGCTTGCGTTGCTAATGCCCTCAAGAAGAAAGGTATGAACGCCAAAATTTCTATTACTGCTTACATCTGAGTCTAAATCTGAAGTGTTGTGTCTAGATGAAATATTATTATCATTACAACTACTGCTACTACTACTACTACTACTACTAGTCCTACTACTATTACTGCTACTATTATTATTATCGTTATTATTATTATTATTATTTTGTATGATCCAACTGGCTTTCTAAAGTATTCTTTATACATTGTATTTATTGTACCTATATCGCTTAGTTCTGGTAAAAGTTCCTTTACAATCGCTATGCAAACCACCCCCCTCCAATCACTTGCACATACAAACCTGAATATGTAGAAAGCTATTCATTTGCAGAAACATTTCCCTCTCTCTGCAAACACACAGACACAAGTAAGTACACAAACGAAAGAAAAGAGCACTCAACACTAGCATGCACATGCGTGTATGTGTGTGTCTGTGCGTGTCTGTACATACATATACACATACATATACATATACATATATATATATATATATACATACATATATATATATATATATATATATGCATGTATGTATACATATATATATATGCATGTATGTATACATATATATATATGCATGTATGTATATATATATATGCATGTATGTATATATATATATAT
>NC_068991.1:8547152-8552104 GCF_001194135.2 Octopus bimaculoides | reverse complement strand
ATATATATATATATATATATATATATATATATATATATATATACACATACGTACATACATATATATATATATATGTATATATATGCACACACATACAGACATAAGAGTACTTGATACCATAGTAGAGACTATAATATTTTTATTTTTGGGTTCAGTCATTCTCTTGTTTCTCTGAGTTTCGCCCGTGGGTGCATAGGGTCTTGAAGCAAATTACCACTCATCACTCGCCTGAAGGCCCTGTGCACCCCCCCAGTGAAACTCAGAGCATCAAGAAACTGATTCAACCAATATATATACACAATACATATATATATATGTATATGTATGTATGTTTATAAATTACTAAGGTGGCTTATTCACAATTTACAACCAAAAGGCACAAGTTTAGATGTCACTGAAGTGATTGCAGGTGCATGTCAGCACCAGGGTTACTACGAATAAGAATCAGAACAAATCTTAGCCAGAGGGAAGCACTTATCCAAAAAAAAAAAATTTAAAAACTGACAAGGGAGACAATTTCGCTACGGCAATGTATATTTGTGTTAACTGTTAAAGTCAGAATCACATTTAGTTGCACAGAGGTGAGAAAAACATACCTCATTGTTCAGACACCTGCTTCTCATCAGGCAGCCAAACAATTAGGAATGTTTTCCTTAGTTCTGCCTGACTTTGTCTTTCTGTATCAAACTGTTAATATACATACTTACGTGCATACATACATACATACATACTTATTGCATGTATATATGTATGTATTCACATAACATAAACATACATTATATCCATATATGTATAGACATATATGCATATGTATTCGCATAAACACACAATATAATTTATACATACACGCATACATAAACTATACAATATCTAACATAACACGACACACACCAAATATAGTAGTTGTTAGAACACTAATCACAGCCACCACTTCACCAGATGCTGCTCATTGCGTCACTGTAAGAGCTAAACCACGATGAAATCCCTGTTTTTCTTCTTCGTCTTCTTCTTATTAATTATTATTGTTAGGTTATCAAGAGCTTTGTAAATTACGTCAGAACAGCTTCATAAGTTAAACTGTTGCCCTAACTCGTAGTTAGTTCACATTGTTCATGATGTGCAACTCTATTTTGGGAAAAGACTAATCAGAAATTTTATATTTGTCTTTTCAAATATCAACTTGAATATATACATACAAACACACATACATACACACACACACACACACACACACACATACAAGCACGCTTATAAATGCAAAATAAGGTTGAAAAAATAGTACCAAAGGTAGATTAATATGTTATTTACTAAGGTAAAAAAAATCTTCACTAACTCAGAGTTTCACGTGACCATTTGTCAGACAGTTTTGAGTATTATTGCAACTGTTTGACAAATGGTCGGGTGAAACTTTGGGTAACACTTTGTGAAGATTTTTTTTTTACTTTAATAAATAGTGCACACACACACACACACACACACACACACACACATGTATATATACACATATATAAATATGTGTGTGTGTATGAATTGTGTTGAAGTAAGTAGCTTGTACAGTATCAATTTTTCATGCAATTCCTTCATTATTTTGTCTGCGAAATTTTACAACATAGCAAAGGAAAAGGAAATTATTTTTCTATCGATGACTAACAAGAAGATAGATTTTAATTTCTTTAACTTGACAATTCTGGCCTATTTCATCTAACTGATACCTTAAAAAATTTATAAATAATATTTACTATACTAAATGTAATGAAAGTAAACCTTTGAAATGTATACTTATTTTTACACCTGGCAGAAACAGATCCAAATGGGTCGTAATTTTGTTTATAAGCTATAAAAACTGAATTACTTGGATAATTGATTTAATGATAGACATATCTTTTCCAATGAAAGTGTTACATGCAAAAAACATACTCTTGTGTCCACCTGAGAATATACATAATAATTAACACACACACACATTTATATAATCACTTGGATATTTGGATTTTTAAAAAATATTGGAATTTCTGATTAACAAATATTTTCAAAGAATTGTCCTAGATCTGTCTAGACTACTTACCGTAAATCCTCAAGTATAATCCGCATTTTTTTCCCCAAATTTAAAGGTCAAAATCCCTAGTGCGTACTATATACGAGGTTAAAAATGAAAAATATTTTCTAAGCAATGTCTGAGTCTCTATTTGGTGTCCGGCAATGTTTATTCAGACGCATTTTGTGATGTCGGGCTTATAACTGATAGTGATAAATATGTAAAGGCAATTTACTTAATAGTTATTTTTCACTGACGTTATCACTGTTATTTCTTTATTTTCTGCAAACAAAGTGCACAAAAAAGCTGCACGTTTGCATTATGTTATATATACAATAATAATAAAGGACGTTACCGTATATATGTTTACAAACCAAGGACGTTATATAGACCTCTTTGACGCAAGTTAGAGAAGGGGTGCGTATTATACACAAGGTTTAAGTTTTTCAGAGGTACAGCCCCCTAAAAATCCCCTGCGTATTATACTCAAGGGCGGACTATACTCGAGGATTTGCGGTATCAAATATAGTTTATATTTCTTACAGTATAGATATATATATATGCAGTAAATTCTCTTGAATGACTTGTTCTTTTTTCTTTCAGCTTATTTTTCCAAATAAAAAAAAAAAATTAAAACGAATTTATGCAAAGTAAAACCACTGAAAAAAAAAAATAGTAAGGGAAGGTTTACAAAAAAAAAACATTTGATCAATCTGCCAAATTTGTAAATAGTAAAAAAAAAAAATCATACAAAACAAAACGGAAAAAAGCAGAACTTTAAAAAAAATAGACAAGTGTTTTGATTCGTTATTTTTAATGAAATTGTTTTTAATTCCTTTGATATTCCTTTTTACGTGGTTTAAATTTCAAAATAGATGTAGAGCAATTTTAATGAGTAGTTCTTCAAGTTTCTTACACCAAATCTATGCAAACCCAAGGAACTAATTTAATCTACATTTTTTTCTTCTTGATGGTGACAAAATTGGTTGAAGCACAATAACAGACTATATGGAACATTTCTGTTATGGTCCAGATTACATTTACAGGCTTATAAATGCAATTCAACCACAGTACTGCAAGCTAATGTAGCAGATATTAATTATACAGTACTGTGCCTTTTGGTTTCCTGCGGTTAGCTATGTTATTTTATTTTCCAAGTACTTATATATAGCTAAATATTTGGAGGCAGCATGTGGGCCTTCAACATGGCACTGCTCCAATCACAAAGCATGACATCAATTCTTTGATTTCGGGTGCTAGTGCCACATAAAAAGCACTGGTAATGGTGCCACATAAAAAGCACCCAAAACACTTTGTGAGCAGTTGGTGTTAGGAAGGGCATCCAGCCAAATAGACTGTGGACTCTGGTGTGACCCCTGGACTTGCTATTTCCTGTCAAGCTGTCTAACCCATGCCAGCATGGAAAACAAACGTTAAATGATGATGGTGAAGATTTTGTATTACTCTACAGGAATATAATATCCATCCCAATTATTAAAATCTGCCACAGCAAAAGTTTCTTAGTCTGTATATTTTCCAAAGGCCCTCATTTCACAGTGAAGACTAAATACATATGGACATGACTTTGTATATCTATTCATAATCCATGGTATATTATTCCAGTGATTATCATCTATTGTTGATTTTGTACCATTATGTAAATAAGTTAGTCCTAAACACATGCTGGTACAAGTTTCAACAAGTTGTGTTTCATGACATAAAACTTGGCATCTTGTGAAGGAAAGCTAAGTGGACCTTGATGATTTGTTTGGTAAAAATGATAGAGCTTGGTTTAATCCTTGTCCTCGGTTGCCAAAAAGACTTTTTGAGATCCTGAATTCACAGCAAAACTAATCACATACATATGCCTGTATCTGCATTTATTAAACTTCTTTCCGAAATCCCACAGCCTCAGTACTTTTCTCACTCCTTTACTACCAATACCAGTTGGCTACTGGGGTCGATAGCATTAAGCCCCTCCCCTTAAAACTGCTTGTTTTCTGCCTAAATAAGAAGCAATTGTTGTTGTTCTTGTTCAAATTCATTAGAGTGGTAAACAAAATGCATTTCCAGGATGTAGTCTTGTTCCTGTATGTTCCAGTTCAGGATTTCACCTGGGTTTGATTTTTGCCTTCAATCCTTCTCAGATAAGATAAGTAACAGTCATATACTGGGGTTGATTTAATTGACTATAACTTCCTACCAAACTTCTGGCCATATTATTATTTGTTACCTCATCAAAGACTGAGTCTTTAAATCTGCTTAATTCCTGGCAATAATGTCTTAATTCCATCCAGGTTGTCTTTTAAATACATTTAAGCTTTGTAGGGCTGAAAAAAAAAAAAGCTTTGTCCTGTCTGAATAGGAAGAAAACATTACAAATGAGAATTGTTAGCCTTCTCCATGTCAACCAACCATCTTTCTATTGTGCCAACAAGGGAGCTTCTACATGGTCACTTGACCTACTAGAAATAGCAGCCAAACCTTCATTAAATCATAACATATTGTCTTAAAAAAGATGATATTTAATACATATGAAAGAAAAAGACAGGGTGATGATGACTGGAATGCTTCTGGTCATAGGTGTTGCCCAATCAGTGCATATCTAGGGCTGGGATTAAACAACTTTCTTATTCTGATAAATAATTCTTTTTTTTTTTTAAATTTCATTTTTTTTTCTTTTTTTTTCTCAACACCATGGTGAAAAATGGTGAAAAATGATGAAAACATAAATGTATATCTTCACTATTTGAACTTGGACTCAGCTCTTTCAGTATTTCTAATTTTGTTAAGGGGTTTGGTGTTTAAAACTCAAGTACTACCTTCAAAGTCAATAGTTTTCTGTAGTATTTCAAAATTAACTTAACTAGTTAATAAAAGTGTAGGACCACAACTATATGTAAGTGTGTGTATATGT
>NC_068991.1:8536836-8546474 GCF_001194135.2 Octopus bimaculoides | reverse complement strand
CTTTTATTCTGTAACATTTTTTTTAATGCAGTTCTGTGTAGTCTCAAAGAGACATTTGATTTGTAAATAATAAATAAATAATTTATTCAACGTTGAATGTTGACTTCTTCTGTTTATTGAAATTCACAAGCTAACGAGTTAATTAAACTAATGGCTGAAGTTTTTTTTTTTTAGTTTTTATTTTATTGCTTAATGTATATGGGTATGTATATATATCTATGTATGTATATATAGTGTATATATATATATATATATGTGTGTGTGTGTGTGTATGTGTGTGTGTGTGTGTGTATATACATATATGTAAAAAATTACACAATGCTTCAAGTGATGGGCTTCTTTCAGTTTCCATCAACTTTATCCACTTACAAGTTTTGGTTAGCCTGGGGCTATAGAAGAAGACACTTTCCTCAAGTGCTATGCAGTGAGACTGAACCTGTGACCATATGGTTGGGAAGCAAGCTTCTTAAACACACAACCATCCTTAAAAAGCATCATTTCCCCCCCCCCCATTCATTTTTAAACACAATAAGAAACACTATAGAGAAATCAAAAAATTATTTTTAATTATTTTATTTGAACCAAATGATTATTATATCTATACAAATGTCCCAAAAGTAAACCAGCATTTAAACACATATATTTGTAATCCTAACAGAATTACATAACATATGGTACATGATATATTGGTCTTTTGTAAAAACTTGATTGCCTCTTATTTAGCTGTAATACTATCCAAAGTTCCATGCTATTATGAGACATCAATAATAAAGCTTTGGTATTTCAAAGACAACTTAAGCATGAGATTCAACAGAATTTGTCTTGATTAAATGTCTGAATTAGACATAGCTGCCATATTACATATATATGAACTTGTGTCCACACATTCACACATATATATAGAAATTCAGAAAGAGAGAGAGATAAAGAAGTGGGGAGGTTTGTAACATGAATTTTTGGAAAACACAGTTTTGCTTTTGTATGGTTTGTGCAAGCGATATATAAATGTTGATTTCGAATTTTGGCCAATTAAGGCCAACAGTTTTGGGACAAGAGTAAGTCAATTACATCAACCCTCAGTGCTTGACTGGGACTGATTCTATCGACTCTGAAAGGATGAAAAGCAAAGTTGACCCCTGTGAAATTTGAACACAGAACGTAAAGACAGACAAAATGTCACTAAACATTTTGCCTGACATGCTAATGATTCTGGCAGCTTGCCGGCTTACAAGTGATGCTTAAATATTTATTTCATTATTGACCACAGGGGACTAAACATAGCGGAGACAAACAAGGACAGACAAAGGGATTAATTCGATTACATCGACCCCAGTGCATAACTGGTACTTATTTAATCGAACTCAAAATTATGAAAGGCAAAGTTGACCTCAGTGGAATTTGAACTCAGAACATAACGGCAGATGAAATACTGCTAAGCATTTTGCTGAGCATACTAACAATTCTGTGCATACTGGGTTCTAATCCCACCTTGTAACTTGAAAAAACAACTAATTTGCAATGTAATAAAAAAAACAATGATATGCTTAGGGAAGTCCTTCAGTAAGTGTTTCAGTAAGTATTTCAGTCGTTGCCAGTAACATACCAGTTGGCAAGCAAGATATTGCAAAGGGATTTTGATGTGTTGTGCACCCAACATATAATCATCACCATCACTATCAACATTACCATTATCATCATCATCCATCATCACCACCACCACCACCACTATCACCGTCATCTTTTAATGTCCATCTTCCATGATGGCATGGGTTGGCTCGTTTGACAAAATACAGCCAGTTCAAACACGGTTGCTTTAATAGAGGGTTTCAACAACTGGATGCGCTTCATAGTACCAATCATTTTATAGAGTGTACTGGTTGCTTTTTTTTTTCATGGTTAGTGTTAGAATGAGCATCCAGCCATAGAAATCCTGACAAAAACAAAACATGTCAGTGATATGCAATGTTTGACTTGACAAATCGGTCAGTGACTCCGAAGAAGAATTGACTTGGACCGAGACAACCTGTTCAACCTAAGCCAGCATGGAAAGCAAAATGACATAAAATGATAATGGTGATGATGTGTGTATACACATAGGTGAATATATGTGTATGTGAGTCTATATATTTATATATCAACAAAAAAACAAAAAGATGGGAGAGCAAAGAATTTTAATATTTTCTTAGAGGAGATATCAAAATTCTTTGCCTCTTGTTTTTTTGCTTATATATATGTATAAGTAGTCATTATAAGTTCATTATTAATAGACTAACTCAAATGACCCATTGAGAAAAACTGAACAGCTTAGTTAATTAATGCTATTTTCATCACAGTCAGTTCTAGTTTTATATAAAATTATATACATATATGCAAATACACAAGTATATATTATTGCATGTAGATAAGGTCACATGTGTAAGCACTCTTTTCATACACACACACAGGGAGTACACAAGCATACACATGCACACACACACACACACACACACATACACACACAGAGTAAAGAAAATAGCTACACTTACATAATACACACAACAAATTTCCAATATCTGACATACAAGAATTTCCAAATTTCTAGACATGTTGTTCTAATTCACAAATGAAATTTAACTGTTGTTATTTCATCAAAGTCATAAATGTCAAAATAAATGAGCAATATTGTGTTTTTTGGCATAATACTCTGCTGGTCTTCCATTTGTGTCAGTAACCTCAGGATTGGAGCCATTTCTCAACAGGAATTGAACAGCCTCTTCATGGCCTTTATTGGCTGCCTTCAATAGAGCAAAAAGCAAAGACAGAAATTATTATTATATAGATCCACCAAGTTGAATGTAAATTATACAACTGTTATATCAGAGCATACATCATATAAGTATTCTTTTATTCTTTTATTCTTTTATTCTTTTACTCATTTCAGTCATCTGACTGAGGCCATGCTGGAGCACTGCCTTAAAGGGTTTTAGTCAAAGAAATCGACCCCAACACTTATTTTTTAAGCCTAGTACTTATTTCATCGGTCTCTCTTGCCAAATTGCTAAGTTATAGGGACATAACTGCACCAACACCAGTTGTCAAGCAGTGATGAGAGGACAAACACAGACACAAAGATAAACACAGATATCATCATCATCATCATCATCGTCGTCGTTTAACGTCCGCTTTCCATGCTAGCATGGGTTGGACGATTTGACTGAGGACTGGTGAAACCGGATGGCAACACCAGGCTCCAATCTGATTTGGCAGAGTTTCTACAGCTGGATGCCTTTCCTAACGCCAACCACTCCGAGAGTGTAGTGGGTGCTTTTATGTGCCACCAGCACGAGAACCAGTCAGGCGGGTACTGGCGACGGTCATGCTTGAAATGGTGTATATATATATATACACCAGCATGACCGCAGCCACTTGGCTGAAACACATAAATAAATAAATATATATATATATATATTTGAAAAAGAGAAAGAGAAGTATATCATATATAATTTATACAATGCATTTCAACATACCACCACGCCAGAGGCTATAAAATAAAGACAACTTACAACATGAAGAGCTGTTGACCCCATGTAATCTTTAGTATTTAGGTCTGCTCCGGCTCGTTTCCACGACTCCAGGGCCTTCACATTATCAACAGCAGCAAGACTGAAGTGCATAAAATTATACAAGCTATAAATGAATGAAAATGTTAGTCACATACATTGGCAGTTTATGACAGAATCATGAGGGAGTGAGTGACAAGGACATGCAATAGTAGTGCGTGACAGATGCATGCATACAGCTGAGAACTGTGGTAGAATATAGCAGAAATATGTGACAGAGTATGAGAGAAACCTAGGGTATGACATGACAGATACGTGCTGTAGGTATAACAAACAGATGGGATATGTGATAATATACGATAGTCATGTGGTAATGTATAGCCAAGTCATGTGATAGTATGTGACCAAGTCATGTGACAGTGTACAGTTAAGTCATGTGATAGTATATGGCCAAGTCTAGTGATGAGGCATGGCTAAGTCATGTGATAGAGTAAGGTACATCGAACTGGTTGTTCATTTTTCCCCAGATATTGATATTGGGACAAATTCTTCCAAATCATCGCTTATGTCACAGCCATTTTTGTCAAGCACATCACACCAGGTAAATGAGAACTGTGACCACAGACCATTGCTGTCCAGCAAACTCATTAGCATTTTCAAGGTCAGCGTAAATAAACATGAAGCTTTTTGCACTGCTCCGGAGAAATTCTGAGGAATTAGCAGCTAATATTTTCAGATGTAAAAAAGGTTATTTTGTACTAAGTCACACATGTCACCTTGTGGATCACCTTCAAAGAATTCAACATACAATCAGGTAAAATAATTTTTTGTCTAAAACTTGCCTTGGTTCAAAACTACAGTGAAAATGGAATCAATACAAATCTTATAAATGTTCAAGATTTACAGCTTGAGATATGCCATAATTCATGTCTCTGACTGTCACATATATCACATGAGAAAGGCCTTACTAATGATGTTAAAAATGTAGTTGTTTATATGGAAGTGACTGTTACCTGCAAAGATGCATCCCAATGGTATCACTTTCCATGTAGTTTAGACTGGCTCCAGTCTCAACCAGAGCATCGATGATGTTCAGGTGATTACCAGATATGGCATCAATCAATGGTGTGCAATTGTTGTCGTCTCGTTGGTGTACAGAAGCACCTTCCTTCAGGAGGTACAACACCATATCATGATATCCACTTCGTGCTGCAATATGTAGTGGAGAGCGGTTCTCTTTGTTGAAGCACGATAGATTGCCACCCTAAGAGATTAGAAAGAAAATGTTTGCTGTTTTATAAAAGATGAGAGATGCATTCAACAGACTTCCTTGCCATCATGTCAGCCATGGAGTAGTCTCAGGAATTAGCTTTGTATTATCCATTCTTTGTGAAGGCACATGGCTTAGAAGTTAGAGTAACTGGTGAGCAAGACACTTTATTTCACGTTGCTCCAGTCCCCTCAGCTGTCAAAAATGAGTAGTACCAGTAATTCAAAGGGCCAGCTTTGTCACATTCTGTGTCATGGATATCCCTGAGAACTACATTAAGGGTACACATATCTGTAGAGTGCTCAGCCACTAGCACGTTAATTTCACAAGCAGGCTGTTCCATTGATCGGATTAACTGAAACCCTAGGTATCATAACCAACAGAGTGCCAGAAAGATCAGGGATCAGATTTATTCTTTGTCAGTCTATACACTTTTAGCATGACCAAGTGTCTTCTACTTTAACCCTGAGTCAACCAAAGCCTTGTGCATGGGTTTGGTAGATGTAAACTGATAGATATTCTTTAGATAGAAGTACTTGGTAGACAGAAACTGATAAATGTGTGTGTCTAGGCATGTGTGTGTGCATGTGTGTACGTATGCATCCGTTTGTGTGTACTGGTTATTAGTAATAGAAGCAATCACCATAACAAATATTAATTTGCACATATCCTTCGAATTTATCTCATATAGACATATAGCGCTAAAAAGCACCGACTGTACTGGTGGATGAATTTTGTCAGCACTGACAGAGTCATTCATTTCTTATATTCCATGAAAACATGTCTGGACATGGGAAATTCTGGGATCCGGTATCTAGCTGGTTTTAGGGGCCGGTTCAATCAATCAACATCACATCGTTTTTATTTCTTTAAAATGTATTTATTGCACATTCCTGAATATGTCCTTCTTTTCATTTTAGGTAGTAGGGTCTGATTCAGGACAGTAAGCTGCTATTTCTAGCAGCCTAAGTGATTACATTGAAGCTCTTACACTGGCTTGTCTTGCAATAGATATTTAATACCCACCAGCAATTTTTTTTCTATTTACTCACATACAAACATTTCCTTGATCTAGTTTAAACAAATACATGAGAAGTAGAGAGAGAGTGAGAGAGAGAGAGAGAGGGAGATATATATATATACATATATATATATATATAGAGAGAGAGAGAGAGAGAGAGCGGGTGTGGGGAGAGAATACATATTTCTGAAATAGGAAAGTAGAGTTACCTTCTCTTTCAAGTCCACCATAGAATTCAGATTTCCTGTCTTGGCAGCAGTACAAATCAAGTCCGGGAAAATGGTATCACGTAAACTTTCAATTTCCTGTGGAAAGAAAGAGGAAAAAGAAAGAAAATGGTAAAGTAATTGATAGAAACCAGCAACACTCGAAGCTTCAAGTGATGGCAAATGAGAAAGAGAAAGACTTAATTAAGCTAACGACACAGCAGCTGGTCAGTTAGGTGCTAGGATTCAAGCAACAGCTGGCCAGTAGTAGAGGTAAATTGGTCAAGTGGATAAATTATGATGATCAGGGGTGTGGGTGGGGAGTCATGAGTGTATCTCTTTATTCTTTTATTTGTTTCAGTCGTTTGACTGCAGCCATGCTGGAGCACCGCCTTTTCTAGTTGAAGAAATCGACCCCAGGACTTATTCTTTGTAAGCCTAGTACTTATTCTGTCGGGCTCTTTTGCTGAACTGTTAAGTTACGGGAACATAAACACACCAACATTGATTGTCAAGCGGTGGTGTTGGGAACAAACACAGACACACAAACATATACATACACACACATATATATACCAACGTCGCCATCCTGGCACTTTTGCCAGTGGCATGTGAAAAGGCATTCAAGCGAGATCGTTGCCAGTGCCGCTGGACTGGCTCCTGTGCAGGTGGCACGTAAAATACACTATTTTGAGTGTGGCTGTTGCCAGTACTGCCAAACTGGCCCTCGTGCCAGTGGCATGTAAAAGCACCCACTACACTCTCGGAGTGGTTGGTGTTAGGAAGGGCATCCAGCTGTAGAAACTCTGCCAAATCAGATTGGAGCCTGGTGCAGCCATCTGGTTCACCAGTCCTCAGTCAAATTGTCCAACCCATGCTAGCATGGAAAGTGGACGTTAAACGATGATGATGATGATTTAGGCATCTTAGGGTATGGATAGAATACAAGGAAGAAAAAGAGGAGGCATATGATGATGATGATGATGATGATGATGATGTTCCAAAGAATGGAACAGAACCGATCAACCTGTTGCTACCCAGGTGTAACATAGGTTAATAAAATAAACAAAAGTATTGAAGAAACTGAAGCTGGCTTGCATAGGTAATTAGTGAATACAAACAGTTGAAAAACAGAATATATTGGTTTACTAATTAAGAAATAATCAACTATTAAAATCCCCAATAAAAACAAAACAACAACTCTCCTGTGCCCTCCACCAAAAATCTGACCAGCAGGAGAAAAAAACTAGAGAGATTAGAGGAAGAACTGGTGCCATACCGCATTTGTGCTTAGGCTCAACCTTTTCGCCATCAGTGCAATAAGTTCAAAGTTCAAAGGGGAATCGGTTTTGGGTACAATCGTCACTTCACCACGAAGGTTCTTCTTCATGAACTGTAAAGAGAAATTATTAGATTTTAACAGAAATTAATTAATTTCTAGGTTTTAACCATCTGTAACTCTTCCCTTATACTCCTATAACCTTGATACCCCTGATCCACAGTCTGTATCCTTTCTTATGCTTGCCTCTTTTCTCCTTGAGAGTTTGTTCTGACACTCCATCACTAACATATTTTCTTCCCAGCAATTCTTACGTGCTCTTATATAATCTTTCAATTACTTTAAATATAACAAAGAATCTAGTAAAATAACTTTGTTATCATTAAGCTAGTGTTAGGAATATAAATTGTGACTAAGGTTTGGTGGAAGATTTTAATTCAAAATTTATTCAGCCAGGTTGGTAACGAAAAGGTTAAGGATAATTAACCAATAAGCTTTATCTTTCTAGGGCAGCAAGCTGGCAGAATCGTTAGCACGCAAAGTAAAATGCTTAGCGGTATTTTGTCTACCATTACATTCTGAGTTCAAATTCTGCTGAGGTCAACTTTGCCTTTCATCCTTTCAGGGTTGATTAAATAAGTACCAGTTACATACTGGGGTCAATGTAACCGACTTAATCCTTTTGTTTGTCCTTGTTTTTCCCCTCTATGTTTAGGCCCCTGTGGGCAATAAAGAAATAAACTTTACCTTTTTTTTTTGCTCCAGTGTGAGATTTTCTTGTCCTAGGACATACATCAATTTGGTGATGGCGGCTTCCAGTGTTATATCTCCACCAGGAATCACACCTGCCTCTCCAAGACCCTGTAGGAAACAGAAAAGAAAACGAAAAAGGTAATGGCATTCTAACAAATGGTGAAAGAAGCCTTCTTCCCAACCATGTGGCTACAAGTTCAGTCCCACTGCATGGCACTTTGGACAAGGGTCTTCTCCTATAGCCTGGAATTGATCGATGTGAGTAAATTTGAAAGATGGAAAATACAGAAACCAGCTGTGTGTGTGTATGTGTGTTTGTCTTCCATCACAACTCAATGACTGGTGTTGGTTTGTTTACATCACTGTAACTTCACTTGGCAAAAGAGACCAACAGAATAAGTACCGGACTTTAAAAAATAAGTACTGTGTTCAATTTATTTGACTATATCCACGTTTCATTCAGTGCCCCAGCATAGCCACACCCCAATGACTGAAACCAGCAAAAGAAATCAAAGGAAGTATTACATTTCTAAAGGATATTGTGAAAGGTCTGGTTGGAGGCCCAGCTTTCCAAGATCTTTTACAGGGCTTAGAAAAACTGAAGGACCACTGCAATAAGTGTGTGAATCTGAGAGGGGAATATGTTGGATAGAATCATAATTAACTGATCCTCCTACATTTTCTTTTACCCAAAGCCAAGAACTTTTCAGCACCCCCTCATATGTAATACTTCACCTTATTGTTTTCTTTTCTACTCTAGGCACAGGCAAAAGTTAACAACAGCAAGGGCATCTGGCTGCAGAAAAAAAACCTGCTTCAACAAATTCTCTCTGATTCATGCAAGCATGGAAAAAGTGGACGTAAATGCTGATAGGGATATAAATAATACTTACCTCACAGGAAGCATAATATCTGCCGACAGAGCCTTTGGAACACTGGGTTACGTTGACTATCAGAATACCCTTTTCCGATGCCTCTTTTAGCAGAGCAACAAAGTGTTTTTGGTTGGTAGGAATATTTCCAGCACCGAATGTCTGTAGAACAATACCTTTGATACCTTCGGACATTATAACTGCTTTGATCTGGAACAAATGAAGAAAATGATATAAAGTGTGTGGATCGATGAAAGAATATGTGAGAGAGATGGTGGCAGTGATGCTGGCGGTATTGATGGGATGATGATGATGGTTGTGTTGATGGCGGTGGTGGTGGTGGTGATGATGATGGTGGTGGTGATGGTGGTAATATTGGTTGATGGTAGCGGTAATGATAGTGATGGTGGTGGTGGTAATGGTGTTGATTGCGGTCATGTTGATGGAAAGGGCACAGGCATGACTGTATGGTGAAAAAGATGGGTTTTGAGTTCAGTCCCACTGTGCGGAATCTCGGGCAAGTGTCTTCTACTATAACCCCAGACCAACCAAAGCTTTGTGAATGAATTTAGAGCCCATTATGAATGTGTGTGTGTGTGTGTGTGTGTTTGTTCCTCCACTGCTTGACAACTGGTGTTGGTCCAGTTACACCCCTGCAGTTTTGTGGTTCAGCAAGAGAGACTGATAACGATTCAAGG
>NC_068991.1:8535249-8536024 GCF_001194135.2 Octopus bimaculoides | reverse complement strand
AATAATATATAAGTACCAGTTGAGCACTGGGGAGGGGGGGGGCGATGTGATCGGCTTTCCCCATTTCCCCCAAATTTCTGGCTGTGTACCAAAATTTGGAAGCAGTGTGAAGACAAAATAAGCTCACCTTGGATTTTGAATCCCAGTTTCACAAGTGGGGTTAAGTTTGGAGAATCAAAGGCTGCAAATGCACCAGTATCTATTTTCACAACTCGGCAACCACGGTAAACATTGGAATCAAAGCACAGCATAACCTAATAATAATAATAATAATAATAATAATACAAAGGAACAAGTGATGATGAGTACCGTAGGCAGGTAGTGGCACTACTAATAAAACCATTGCAAGGTGAGGGTAATTTCATATATACACATACATGCCATATATGTACATAAGTGTGTATAGACATGTGAGTGTTTATGTGTGTGTGTATGTGTATGTGTGTATGTACAAATGTATGTAGACATATATACACACATACATCCAAACAGAGAAACCATGCCAAAGCTGACACTGGAGCCTGACACAGCTCTGTGACTTGTCAAACCTTGCCTGTCGAACCATCCAACCCATGCCAGCATGAAAAACAGACATTAAATGATGATGATGATGATGATGTGTGTGTGTGTGTGTGTGTATTTTATTGATTTTTTTTTAATAAGGTTTTTGTGATATATTTATTTTCTGGAGGGTGTGAGTTGAATTCTTCTTTGTTGAATTATTTAATAGTGGTTTTTCTTTAAATTATATATATATATATATATATATATATAT
>NC_068991.1:8533630-8535019 GCF_001194135.2 Octopus bimaculoides | reverse complement strand
AACTCAGAACATAAAGACAGACGAAATACAGGTAAGCATTTCGCCCAGAGTGCCGCCTTAATATTGTTAATAATATTAATACCAGTAAGGTGGTGAGCTGGCAGAAATGTTAGCGTGCTGGGCACAATACTTTGTGGTATTTCGCCTGTCTTTACGTTTTGAGTTCAAATTCCACTGAGGTCGACTTTGCCTTTCATCCTTTGGGGGTTGATAAATTAAGTACCAGTTACATCGATCTAATTGACTGGCCCCCTCCCTAAAAATTTCAGGCCTTGTGCCTAGAGTAGAAAGGACAATCAATACCTATTCCCTCAGTCTTAGAAGGATAAAGGATAAGTTAACCCAAGCACGTTGTGCGTGTTTATATGTCTGTTTATGCATGCATGTGTGTGTGTGTGTGTATGAGTGTATGTTTTTATGTGTCTGTGTGAGTCTGCTTTCAATACCTCTGGGATGCAATAATTAGCAGCTACAATAAGAGATGAGATGAAGTTGACGTAACCATCACTGCGCAGTTCAATAACTGGAATCTGGAAAACAAAGAAGCAAAAAGATATTAACTGTGGTATTAGTTCATTAATAGGATTAACATTTTCCAAACTATTAACTTCATCTTTAGAAATGGGACCAAAATTTTGATATTTACATCTAGGTAGAGAATACATATGGCCATGTGATTAAGACATTCACTTCACAACTACATTTTCTAGGCAACTTCAAGTTTTGCAGAGCCCCTAGAAGAAGCCTTACTTATCCAGAAGCCTGAAAGAGTCAGTTTCTTGTCGGGGACAAACGAAACTTGAAGTAGCACGGAACCAAGTCAAACTGATTTAAATGACATATACATACACACACTTATATATCTACACATAATATACTATATAGACGTAAGTGTATGTGGCAGATACACAAATAGACACATAATATACACACCTGAGAACCCGTAAGAATGATGGGTTTGCCAAGATTTTCACACATAAACGACAATGCTGAAGCTGTATAAGCCATAGTGTCAGTTCCATGTAGAATAACAAAACCATCAAAATTCTCATACTCTGCCTGAAATTAAAGAAAAATAATAATGGTGAGATTATCTCTATGTGATTATTTCAAGAGTTTATGTTTTTACTGTATCAGGATTACAGTGGATGATGAATCAAGATCAGACATAGAGAGGTACACGCACTGAGCATCACATTCAGATTGTTCTGCCAAATGTAATTGCTTTTTTGTTCATATTGTTTTGAATTAATTACCCATCGTTACATAATTTTGAGATTTAAGGGCAAGTATCACCAGCATGAACCCAGGCTGACAAAAACCTTAAGTGGTTTTGAGGGACAGAAACTGAAAGAAACCTATATATATATATATATATATATATATATA
>NC_068991.1:8529092-8533358 GCF_001194135.2 Octopus bimaculoides | reverse complement strand
ATATATGGAAAAATTTAGATTCAAGGTGAATATGGTACTTAAGTTTAGGCACCAGAATCAAGTATGGTATTATCCATACAATTCCAAAATAAGATGATTAAAATCAAAATAAGCAATGATATTAGATAAAGAAGTTTAATTTTTAAAAAAACTTTTAGTCCAATATATATAAAAAATTTTTAATTTCACATCTTATCTATGGTTCTTTATATTGAGTCAATTTGTTGCCTCTGCTGAATATATATATAGACATATACATACAACCATATACATATATGTACATCCCATGTCTATATGTCCAACCCATGCCAGCATGGAAAATGGATATTTCATGATGATGATGACGTGTCAGTTATTGTAAAGTTGTTGTATGAGTTCTCAGTTGAAGCTAAGTGACAGTTATGCGTTATAGTCGAGTTCGAGTCACAGTCAAGGTAGACGGTTCAAAGTCGGTGCCTTGCAGAGCTATCAGTGGTAGCATGATACATGAAGCGGTGTATTACTCATTCTGGTACAGAAGAGATACACTGTATCTGATTCCAAGAAAATATTGTAGCTACTGGAGTAGATACAGCAGCTACAGTCACAACAGTGGCCGCACGTTATAGATGTGGAAAACAGCACATCATAACAGTATGAAACTGAAATAAGTGTTAGTGGGGGAGAGGGCAATGTTATAAACTAAAACCACTGGATGCAGTGCCCCAGCATGGCCGTTGTCCAAAGAGCAAAAAGAGCAAAGTAATTCAAAGAAAATCAAAATGATTATTAGAAAATGGATTATATTAGTTGAACTTACTTTTATATCATTGGCAATCCTAATCCAAATATCATATGACATACAGCTTGAGTCAACCAATGGATCATACTCAATGAATTTCACGTGGATGCGGGAGCCTTCTTTTGTTGATCTTTGGAAATAAGACATGTTAAGAAATTATGATTATGTACAAGTTTCATGCAACAAACATCATCCGCAAAAAAGCTGTATTGGATTATATTTCACGCATTCGTATTCATCAGGAAACGGGATAGATGGATGGTTGTGGACACTAAGTCTAAAGTGAGTGAAGAACGAACCACTCAACACAGACTAGTAACTTTACAGTAAGTACTAAACACAGACACACAAGACATTCTGGAGAAGGAAGGTAAAAACTGAAAGATCCATCTACTAAACATGAATTCTGGGAGGTTCTAGGTGAGTCATATGGTGTGGAGGAGGGAGAGATATTGATCTATAGCATGCAGGGCAACTTTGAGATCTTTTAAGCCCACCTACTGTTAGCCATTGATGAAATCAGTGACTGGAGTAAGAAACAAGCCACACAAAGGGTAATATGGTGGCTACATACTGTATTCTGGTGGTCTCTAGAAAAACTAGGTGCAGATGGACAGCTCCTGAGAGAGATGTGTAAGCCATGCACAGATATGATGTTAGGAAGGTGGGAGTTGGCAGGGGGTACAATGAGCAATTTACTGTGAATGTAGGTTCCTCAGGGCTCAATTCTCTGCTCCTTTCCATTTATTATTCCATTTCAGGCCACACCAGAAGAGTTCAACTCTTTAGCATTCAGATTACTACGCTAAATGTAATGCATGTTTATTCACACCATTTTGAATTGAGCCTGAATTATTTTGTAGCTTCAAGATTTTGATAGTTTGAGTGTTTATTTTCAGAATGACATTGTAGGGTAGGTGTAAGAGGCGGTATCTGGTCTGTTTGAACATAAGAAAAGGTAGAATATTTGGGCTGGATATGGCTGGTTTAAATGCTAAAGAGTCAAGGAAGATGACTAGTAATTCAATATATAATTCTAATTATATTAATATTAATGACATTAATATCTGTGAAGGAAAGAAAAAAACCCCCACAGTAAACCACGAGGTATGAAGAAGACATTAAATCTTGTAGTATAGATGAGATAATATTCTTTATATAGTAAACTGGACCCAAACCTGCTGTAATGTAAGCCACAATTCCGTTCCTGCAATGAAACCCAGCAGTCAGACAACAACTTACCTTCATTAAAATTTTGTGTTTTAAATTACTGAAAAAATAGATCTCATCAAGAACACATTTACATATATTAAATGCATGCATGAATAGATATGTTCATAAATGAATGCTTATAAACAAATATGTATAAACAGACTTAGATATTTTTAAAAAAATAGCATACATATAGTTTTTATAGAAGCATGTTATCCATACGTGAAGCATTTGACAACACCAACATTCTGCCTGTTCAGTATGGGATGAAACAAAAGTTGACATGTCTCATTTGAAATACATCTACTCTCGTTTAACATAGGGGTTTGGTTAAAAAAAAAAAAAAAAAAAAAAATCAGTGAGAAATGAATCATCTCCCTGCACTTTGCAAATGGAACAAATGGTAGATGCATTGGCACCAAACTTGGGGCTCACAGCAATGAAGCTTCCACCATCGCTTATGTTCTCGATCATCTCTACTTTCCTGTAAAGAGTACAAGATTTGCTAGGATCAGGCACCTTCATATTTTTGCTTTCCTCTTCACTGGTCTCATGTTGAAGGGTATATTTTCATTATCACCGTTATCATCAACATGATATAAATCCATGTAAAGCACAAGTGCTAGTCAGTGTATTCTGGGTAGCAGAGCATTGTGGATGGTTGCTGAGGTGTGTGTTTTTGTGGCACAAGCAGAATCTTCAGCTGTTTGTCAATCTGTGTCACATAACACAGATCAATTTGTGATAAGCTTAGCATGGCTTACAATTGAGCGTATCATGTTATCCTAGATCAGTGATAAGCAAGGCTACATGTATCGTATTACAAATGTCAAAATGAAATAAAAGGTAACAAACATAGCAAGCAAGAAGCTCAAGAAACATGCTGCTGTTGATTGCTTGCAACTACTCAACGACATGCCCCAACCTCACTGGGGTATGTTTAGCAAAGTAAAATACAATATTTGGGGACCTACTTTGTTGTTTGACTATAATTAGAAGCTAAGTCTCTCAAATCACACTTCTACTACCTTAACCCATTACCTCCCATAATTCTATTAGCTGGAATTTTTTTATGAAACTTTGATTTCTAGCATAAAACAGCCTTAGAAACACGCTGGAATGATCAAAATAATATTTCAAAATAACATTTTAAATAGAAATAAGCGAGATATTGGGTGAAAAATTAGCAAACCTCATTTGAATATCAGAGAAATATACCTAGTAGATATAGCAAAAAAAGGGTTAGGTATGTGTAAATATTGACAGATAATTACATCACGAAATTTGTAATTCTTAAGTGATCTCATATGAGATCACTGGTAGGTAATGGGTTAAAAAAGGAATCACATATTTCAAGGTATCACTCTAATTTACTACAAAAGACCTTCAAACTTTAGATGTTGTAGCTAATTAACAAGTTATTAAAGTCTAGTAATTAGCATATTGAAAATTACCATATCTGATGATACATTTGATGCACCCCAATATCAGCAGTCCATACCCAGGGGAAAAAAAACGTTTTTAGTGCATTAATGTTATCTTGGTTAAATATATTCATTGAGACCAAAGAAACATTTGTTTCTTTTCCATCTTAAAATGCAACAGGGCTTTCTTTCAGACCTAATATACATATATAAGTGTGTGTGTGTGTGTGTGTGTGTGTGTGTGTGTGTGTGTGTGTGTGTGTGTATCAAGATACATTAGTGTATGTGTTAATTTGTATCTATCAGACGACTAATCTATAATACAAGGAAACAAATATGACAGAAGACAAAGAAATAATAATAGCAGTAGCATTATTAGTACAGGGGTGGGGGAGAGGAAGAACAAACCAAAAACTGAAGATACTAAATTACTTTGCTATAGTTATATTAAAAACAAACTGCAACCATTCTAGGTTATCTAATGATTGTAATTAATGATAATAAATTCTTAATTATCGTCACAACGAGCAACATGTGAGCAGATATTTCACTGAAAGGTTACACTAATTTTGGAAATAATAATAATCATCATCTTCATCGTTTAACGTCCGCTTTCCATGCTAGCATGGGTTGGACGATTTGACTGAGGACTGGTGAAACCGGATGGCAACACCAGGCTCCAATCTAATTTGGCAGAGTTTCTACAGCTGGATGCCCTTCCTAACGCCAACCACTCAGAGAGTGTAGTGGGTGCTTTTACGTGTCACCCGCACGAAAACGGCCACGCTCGAAATGGTGTCTTTTATGTGCCACCCGCACAAGCCAGTCCAGGGGCACTGGCAATGATCT
>NC_068991.1:8527824-8528237 GCF_001194135.2 Octopus bimaculoides | reverse complement strand
AATAATTTTTTTTTTTTTTTTAAATACATATTTTACCTGTGAATTTGCATGTGTAAACTGGAAATGCATACAACGAGTTTCTCTGCCCTAGGTGTACGGAAAACACTCGGCGAGAAATGGAAGAAAATTTGAAGAAAGAAGAAAAAAAAAACAACAACATAATAATAATAATAATAATAATAATAATCCTTTCAAGTTTGGGGGAAGGGATTAAGTCGATTACATCAACCCCAGTGTGTAACCGGTACTAATTTAATCGACCCCCGAAAGGATGAAAGGCAAAGTCGACCTCGGAGGAATGTGAACTCAGAACGCAACGACAGACGAAATACCACTAAGCATTTCACCCGACATGCTAACGACTATGCCAGCTCGCCACCTTAATAATAATAATAATAATAATAATAATAATA
>NC_068991.1:8525364-8527814 GCF_001194135.2 Octopus bimaculoides | reverse complement strand
CATAGATACGAGGCTTCAGCTTTTTTTTTGGGGGGGGGGAGATATAATTGATCGGATCAACCACCCACCTCAAGCACCTTACTGGTATGTATTCAATCAGCAAAGTTTGAATTTAGAACCCAAAGTGACTCAACTGAATACAAGACATTTTGTCCAACATTGCTGATCTGACATTAAGCAGCCTTGTAGTACAAAAACAACAACAACAACAACAATAACAAAAATTGCATAATCCTTTCTACTATAATCACAATACTCAAATTTTGGGAGAAGACCCCAGTGCTTGACTGGTACCTAATTTACTGACCCCAAAAGGATAAAAGGCAAAATCAACCCCAGTAGAATTTCAACACAGACTATAAAGCCTGAAGACATCTCATAAAGTATTTCACTTAGCATGCTAATGATTCCACCAGCTTGTTGCCTTAATAATAATAACAATAATCATTTCTAGTGTAGGCACAAGGTCTGAAACTTGGGAAGAGGAGTCTGGTCGATTGCATCAACGACAGTGCTCAACTGGTACTTATGTTATTGGCTCTGAAAAAATAAAATGCAAATATAAAGATGGACAAAATACTTCTAAGCATTTTTTTGTCTGGAGTACTAATGGTTCTGCCAGCTCATCATCTTAATAATAATAATAATAATAATAATAATAGTCCTGTACTGGCTAGACAAATCTGATCTGTAGTAGTGGTAAAACTAGAAAGAAGTAAATGGGAGAAAAAAAAATCAAACATTAGTGCAAATAAATGCAATTAAGTGTCAATAGAAGGCTGGAGAAAATATTTGTCATGCTTGAAAGAGGAAACAAAGTCGTGGTTAATTTGAGGTTTTTACCCACAGCTGAAAACTTCTGTTTTGGCACCAGTTGTTAATCTTAGCAGTGTTGCACTCCTCCGGTCTGATAAAACAGACAGATAGACAAGAAGTGAAAAAAGAGAGAAATAAGAAAAGAGAGATTTCTTTTAATAAAGTTCAAATGGTGGTGGTGGTGGTGGTGGTGGTTGTAACAGACAACAATAGACAAGAAAGAAGGAGATCTACAAAAGGAAAAAAACAAAACTACATGTGTATATATACAAATATATTATTTAAAAGAGTTCCAACTCTGTCTGTTTTTTATATTTATAAAATTAATGTGGGATATAGAATATGGAATATATAATATAAATAGTAAAATGAAATGAAGTATTGAATGTCTTATTGAATAAATGAAATATTCAGTATATTGTAGGTACACAAGATCTTCAGGCAAGTTATGAGCAATAACTTGTCTGAAGATTCTGCGTGCATACAGGTGGAATTCAGATTAACAAGCAACTGCTTCAACCAAATATACATATATTTATATCTAAAAAGAAGGGATTCTGTAAGTGTAACAGAGTTGAATCATGAATGAATCCATGATATTCCTATATATGTGTGTGTGTGTGTGTGTGTGTGTGTGTGTGTGTGTGTGTGTGTGTGTGTGTGTGTGTGTGTGTGTGTGTGTGTGTGTGTGTGTGATTAGGGGACTTAGTTTTCTCCATTATTTATCTTCATGTAATATACAATTCTATCATACAATGCTAAGCTAAATATACATAGTGATGTAAAATTTATGTATTAATTTTGAATGTTGAAATGAATAAAACCACATTATTATGAAATATTATGAAACAGCTGTTACCATATATAAATCACATTGAGATGATAAATCTGTACTCACCTCTCTTACCTCCTATTGTATTCGTAAATTTAGATTACTTTTTTTTACTGTAGTGTATTATAAAATTATTTGCTTGTAAGCTTAAAATAGGATTTTATTAATCATATATTATTGAAAATCCATTCATAAATAAAGCACAAAACTGGGAATAGTTATTATCAGTTTAGCCTAGAAACAAGTATATTTAGCCTAGCCTAGCCTAGAGACAAGTTAATTTGACTTAAGTCTTGTCTCCTGGAATTAATGACATAGGGTGAGGTATGCTTGTATATATATATATATATATATATATACACACACACACACATATATACATGTATATGTATGTATACATACATATATACAACAAGAAAAAATAATATTTATCTCTTTTTATAGAAACAAAAGGGTTTATAGAACAGCAAAAGAAGTGCTCAAATATAAATGAGATGAAGATAAAGAAGCATTGGTTATAGCAGGGGTTTTCAAACTTTTTGACTTGCGGACCCCTTTATATTTCAGGCTTTACCTTAGGGACTCCTTATAAACGCTTATGAAATTTACACATAAATATTTGCTTAAAATAACATATTTTTACATTTATTTATTTAACAGTATTTAACAAATAGGTTTATTGTCAATTAAAAGATTTTGATTAAAAAACATATATAAAATCAAATTGCCCATAAAAAGTATTTGCTGTCCACGGACCCCCTGTCTTGTCCTTGCGGACCCCTTGTGGTCCGGGGACCACAGT
>NC_068991.1:8520072-8524268 GCF_001194135.2 Octopus bimaculoides | reverse complement strand
TATATATATATATATATATAATTACCTATGGTTATACACACTTATATATATATATATATATATATGTATATAAATCATTTACAGTATACGGACAATTTTTATGCATAGTGGCCACTGGTACAACTTATTATTTTTAATAATTTTTACCCTTGATATGTTTATATATATATAAAGATAAATAGATGGACAGGCATAAACACATGACAGGAGTCTATCAATACCACACACATTTTAATTCTTTGCACACACATTGATATCTAATTAATAGTGAATTTGGTAGACACAAACTGAGAAGAAATTCAGTGTGTGCAAGTGAATGTATGTATGTGTATGTATGTGAGTGTGTGTGTGTTTGTATGTGTGTGTGTGCATTTCTGTCCCTTTGTCTTGGCATTGCAACTAAATTGTAAAGAAACATCAACATCACATGAGCATTGTTGTCTGCTGAAGTTGTCCCTAACGATGATGAAAATACTTCTTGGAAACAGGATGATGGTTAGTTACAGTAAGAGCATCCAGCCTCAGAAGAATCCACCTCAGTGAATCCCATCTGATCTCTGCATACATAGAAAAGTAGATGTAATGATGACAATGTAATTTTCAGAAGTCATAGAGTTACTCACCCAAGTACAAAACTGGAATACTGTTCCTCATCAACAAAGAACTTTTGACTATATTCATAATCATGGAACCTGTCTTTCAATGCATCAAACAGGAAATCTTGCACTGGGACATAACCTAAGGAAAAAAAATAAGATATAACATCATTGAAGAGTTGCTGCTTTTTAGTGCCAGGTCAACCCCTATCAAACAAGACCCTTGATCAAAGGCAGTCTGAAAACCAGATAACCTGCCTTATGAGTCTTAGGGCCTCCAGAAAATGTAACTACAATATCATCATTTTTACAATGCTTGCATGGTTCACATGAAATTCATTAAGGCAAATTTTCTACAACCAAACATTCTTCTTATTGCCAATCATTTCCTCTTTCCAAATAAGGTAATATTCCCCACCACCCCACCTCAAGTCCTTCAAATATGAACAACACAATGTTCAGACAGGTTTTTTTTTTTTATGGAAGAATGCAAACAAACGACATTGCTTGTACAGCAAATTTTATGCTTTTAATCTTTTACTTGTTTCAGTCGTCTGACTGTAGCCATGCTGGGGCACTGCCTTTAGTCGAACAAACTGACCCCAGGACTTATTCTTTGTAAGCCTAGTAGTTATTTTATTGGTGTCTTTTGTTGAACTGCTAGGTTATGGTGGCATAAACACACCAAGATCAGTTGTCAAGCAATGGGGGGGGGGGCAAACACAGACACACAAATACATACATACATAAATACATATATGACAAACTTTTTTCAGTTTTCATCTACCAAATCCACTCACAAGGCTTTGGTCAGCCCGAGGCTATAGTAGAAGACACTTGCCAAAGGTGCCACGCAGTGGGACTGAACCCGGAACCATGTAGTTGAGAAGCAAACTTCTTACCACACAGCCACACCTCCACCTTCATTTCATTAAATATCTCTTAATAAAGCAAGAATTAAAGACTTTTAGGGGTGGATATGAAAACTGTACCTACAGGGGATACTGATAAAGCATTGCAGAAAATACCAATTCTACTTTTTTTTTTTTTGTTTTTTGTTTTAGTGGATAATTAGCATCATTACAGTAATGACCATGAAATTTAATTACATTGTCAAGGAGTTAATGAAATACAAATATAGTGTGTTATTCGTTGATGATGGAGAGAAGCCATGGAGAATCTTGAACGGTAAGCAGATGCTGTTGGTTGTCAGACATATTTATCCAGAAATTAAGTCTTTTATACTAAACTGTAATCCTAGAATAAATGTAGATCAAGAATTCTTACTTGACAGCTGGATTGTTGCCAATAGCTCACAGCTCATTACCAGTAAAACAATATGGTCAGTGCAATATTTACCTTTGCACCCTGTGGAGGATTGGTTACTGAAGGGTACAAGCAATGATATCCTGGGGTATACTGCTTTGAATGTATAAAAGACCCTTCTCAAGAGGAATTTCCAGTCAAAGACTACTGACGACTTCCAAAAATCCTGGTCTGGCACTGCTACAGAGAATGTTATTTGTACAGAATAAGCTCTTCGGGTATGGTTGTACTTTTAGTTTGATATATTCAGGATGAAACCTGAAACTAGCAGAAAAAAACACTTTAGCTAAACACTAATTCTAAGCACTCGTTCAGTATTCATGGATCAGTAATCTGTAGAATTTATGTCAAATAGCTGTTATAGGTTTTAGACAAACCTGGCTTCCATCCAAGTACTTTGCATAGAATACCCTACTGCCTTTCTTTTGCCAGTGCCACTGGCATGTAAGAAGCACCCACTACACTCTTGAAATGGTCGGCACTGGATGGGCATCCAGCTTGCTAAATCAGAGTGGAATCTGGTGCAGCCTCTCTGCTTGCTAGTCTTCAGTCAAACTGTCCAACCCATGCCAGCATGGAAAGCAGACGTTAAATGATGATGTATGTATATAAATACATGGGTCTAACCCATGCCAGCATGGACAACAGACAATAAATGATGATGATGGTACTGATATATATACCATATATGTGTGTATATATATATATATATATATGTATATATATATATGTATATATATATATGTATATATATATATGTGTGTGTGTGTACATACATATGCATATAAATACATACACATGTAATATCTATACATATATACATACATACAGAAGAGTTTGTCTATCTAGACATAATGCAGTGCTAACTGTATAGTGTAGCTGAGTCAGTGTGTGTATATGAGAGAGAGTGTGTGTGTGTGTGTGTACAGGTATGTGTTTATACATACATAACTTATTGATTACAAATTGTTTATGACAGTGTACATGAATATTTTTGTGTTGGTGTTGCCCTTGAGTAAATTATAAGAAAACAAACAAATAATCGTTATCATCAACATCCTGCTCTTCATTATTTTTATTCATAATAGCAGTGACACTGGTAGCAGTAGAGGTGGTTGTGGGATAGTAGAAATAGTGGTGGTGGTAGTAGTTGTGATGGTAGTGGTGATGGTAGTGGCTGTAGTAGTGGTGCTAGTGGTGATGATAATAGCAAAAGTGGTGGTGATGGGGGGATGACAGTAGTAGCAGCAGTGGCAGTGGTGGTGGTAGTAATAGTAGTAGTAGTAGTAGTGGCAGAAGTAGTAGTAGTAGTAGCAGCAATATCCTAAACAGAACTTGTTTACCAAATCTAATACAGAACAATTCACAAACACCACAGGGAGATAACCTATTTGTCCTGACCATGGTCGCCTCAGCCACAAAAATACCACGTCCTGTCTTTTCGTGTCTGATTAAATGTACTACACTCATTATGAATGCAAACCAACTTTTTGAGACTAATTTTTCATGCTGATTTCAAAATTCCACCCCATTTGTAAGTAGCACATATCAGTTTTTTCAGTAGATACATACTAATATTTACATATTTGTAGATATGAAATCATTAACGCAATAAATAAGGACATTTTATTTTTAGAAAGAAAATGAGTTTATTGAGTTCTACAAAGACTGAATACACAAAAAAATAGGTCAGACAAATCAGACAAAGTTAGAACAACAGAGTTAGAAACATTGTGATTTGGATTTCCTGCAGTGTTCCTGATCTGGTTGATCACGGTAAAGTGTTCAGCAGTAGTCAGCTAGCATACTGTAATTCCAGAAGCCTTGGTACTGTTTCTCTATAGCACTAATGTCCGGGTGAAATCTTTCACCATGTTCATCAGACACTGCTCCAAGGTTATCTGCGAAGAAATCCAGATGGGAGTCCAAGAAGTGAACCCATTGCTGAGTAACATTCCAGAAGATTCTTGATGCCGTCCTTGTAGTCCATTGCCTTCTTGTTGCCCAAGAAATTCTCACAGATCCAATTGATGATCTTGGGCGTATATCTTGGAAATCCACCGGCCCAATGGTTTCCCTTCATGGCAGAATTAATAGTCAAGACTAAGCATTTTATCTGATCAAATTCATCTTATGGTTGCAGAACTGTTTCCGGAGGGAAACGCAATCTTTCAGGATGATAATGCACCAATTCACACAGCTAAAGTTGTTACTGAATGGCACGAGGAACATTCTAGTGAAGTTGAACATCTGGCCACCACAATCCCCAGATCT
>NC_068991.1:8519002-8519543 GCF_001194135.2 Octopus bimaculoides | reverse complement strand
TATATATATATATATATATATATATATATATGCATATATATATGCATATATATATATTCTTTTATATGTTTCAACCCTAAGGCTATGACCATGCTGAGGCACTGCCAGTGTAATCACCTTTTAATTGGCCGATTCTATGTGATTAGCTTTTCGTAAAGGAGGGAATTCAATACCACTACCCTCTTTTGAGTTTCCTACCTTGATATTGGTTCATCTGGGATCTTGGATAGCAAGAGGTCCAGCTGTTTCTTGAAAACATCTACCCCAACTCCATGGAGATCCCTCAGATATTTTGGCAAGGCGTTAAATAGCTGTGGGCCCTTGAATCTCAAGCTATTGCAATATATGGTCCTCACCTTAGATGAGACAACTGGGACTTTTGGCACAATGCAGTGACGTCCAATCCAAGGTCTGGTATAACTCTCAACTCCAAAGTTTGGTGCCACCCCCCCCCCCCCAGTATCTTGTACACATATGTCATTGCATACCTCTCCCATCTTCGCTCCAGGGAGTAGAGTTGTAGCTCTTTCAGTCTCTCCCA
>NC_068991.1:8515595-8518992 GCF_001194135.2 Octopus bimaculoides | reverse complement strand
CCCCAGTATCTTGTACACATATGTCATTGCATACCTCTCCCATCTTCGCTCCAGGGAGTAGAGTTGTAGCTCTTTCAGTCTCTCCCAGTAGCTCAGCTGTTCCATTGATGTAATCTCCCTTGTGTAGCCACGCTGAACTGCCTCCAGTTCCGCTATTAATCCTACACTGTAAGGTGACCACAGTTGAGAGCAGTAGTCCATACAGCTGAGGATAAATGTCCTCTATAAGACCAGCATAGTTTCCTGGTCCTTTGTTCTGAAGGTTCTCAGAATCCATCAGGTTATTTGCCTGCACACTGCCACCATTTTGGTGATATGCAAGTGAAACAAGGCATTGTTGCTCGTATCAATCCCAAGATCATGCACCGTATGTGATTCTAGGATTCTGGTCCAAAGTATTGTTGTTGTGACTTCTGAGCACCAAATTAGCTGGTAGCAAAGGGTTTGGAATTTGCCTGCATTAAATTGCATGTTGTGTTTCATCAGCCCATTTACAAATGGCATCTAGGTCTTTCTGTAGAAGATTAGCATCAGCAGGTTGCTTGTACTACTTTTGTGTCATCAGCATAGTTAGTAAGTGTGGCTGTCTGTATAACAGATGGCATGGTCTGAAAGTGGTCCCAATACATATGTATTATGTATATATATATACATAGAGAGAGAGAGATATACACGCACACACACACAACATATTAGGATGTGATTTGAGGGTAAAATGACTGCTTTCTCTTTCAATTCAAGTTCATTGGTGCAATGTCACCCACGAATGAATATGAAAAATATGAAAGGCATTCTACCCATGACTATCCCATCCCTTTCCCAGGCACAGAGTGCAGTACACCATCGCCTATTTTTGTTGTTCGTTCTTCTTGTAATGTCAGTGTACTTTTATAGACAACTTTGACACAGATCTACAGCCTTGATACTTCCCATAATGGACTGACTATGCATAGGTCTCTGCAGTTATTGCTGCTGATGTTGATTCTGTGAATGGTGTGGCGTTGTTGTTATTGATATCCTGACGTCATTAAGGTGGAAAGTTGGCAGAACAGTTAGAGTGCTGGAGGACATGCTTAGCAGAATTTCCTCTGGTTAGTTTATATTCTGTGTTCAAACGCCACTGAGGTTAAACTTGCCCTTTCATTCTGTCCAGGTTGTACCAGGTAAGCATTGGGTTTGATATGATCGACATACACCTCCCTGTAAAAAATTGCCAGCTTTGTACCAAAATTATAAAGGATAACTGTGCATTAGTCCTGACTGAGCAACTCCATTTTTAAAGCCCTTCCTGATGTGACCACCGCATTTTTTCATACAACAACAGACAATAAAGCATTGTGTAATATATCCAGAATTACTTACGCTTTTAGAATTTCTCTGCTCTTTCTAGCAGGTTGAGATGACCACTCAGATGCTTACATGTTGTCTCATTACCCAAGATCCTGCTGTTTAGCCTGAGGAGACTTATCAAAAAAGGTTCCAACAATGACCATCTGGTCTGTCTGGTCTTCATTAGCTCTGCCTTAGCAAAGGCGGAGGTATTGTTTTCAGTCATATTCGTTTGTTTGTCCATGGACAAGATATTTCAAGAACCACTGGAGGGATTTGGATGAAATTTTCAGGGATGTTTGGCCTTGTGACTGTCACGAACTGGTTAGATTTTGGGATCGGTCCAGTAACAGACAAGCATTCTGGATTATTTTTCTGGAGGGAGGGGGTTTGAAAGCAGCCGGGTTCGTTTTTAGTATTCTGAGTGTTATAGAAATCCCAGGATCAGTAAATGCCACTTTTTAAAACTAGGGAAAAAAAATGATTCTTTAATTTGAATTTAAGCCATTTAGCAAAACCTATTTCTACTCACTCCCAAAGATTGGATCACCATCATCAGCAGCAGCAACATCATTTAATGTCCATTGTCCATGCTGGCATAGGCTGGACGGTTTGACCAGAGCTGGTAATTTGGCATGGTTTCTATGACTGGAAGCGCTTCCTAATACCAGCCACTTTACAGAGTGTGCTGGGTACTTTTCTGTGGCACTAGCATGAGAGCTAATCAGTTTATTCAAAAAGAAAATTGTCCCACAGAACCAAGGACGTCCTCAGGTGGATTTGTAAAAAAAGGTTAAAAAGAGTACGGAGCATTAATTGAAGCAAATGAATATATTTCAAGTCTACCAAAGCCAGTGGACTGAGTCATTAAGAAACTAATTACAAGAGAAATGGCTGACAGGAAACTAGTTTTACTTCTTTTCACAACAAGCAATGCAGACATAGATGTAATTCTAGCACACATAGGAAAATAATCAGCAAGGAAGCAAGTAAAATTCCAGATATTGAAATTCAAGATGAAAATATTCTTGCTTTTGATGAACCTGCTTATAATACTAGGCACAGACGTGGCTATGTGGTAAGAAGCTTACACATCATTCTGGGTTCAGTTCCACTGCATGGCACCAAGGGTAAGTGTCTGCTACTATAGCCCCTGACTGACCAAAGCCTTGTGAGTGGATTTGTTAATCATTCGCTCAATTTTGCGAATTCCAACACTGACAGTGTTCCATACATAAATCTAATTGCTTGGATGCTAAGAACAAACTTCGACGTAAGTACGCGACCAGTGACGCTGTGCTCGCCCTATCTTCAATAATATGTAAATTTCACAAATGTGTAGGTATTTACGAGTCATATTACTTTTGTAAATCGATTTTATATTTATCAGTTATTGAATGTGCATTTCATGCATTGCTTCTTTTTGTATTATATCAATAGTTTACTCTTTACTCTTTTACTTGTTTCAGTCATTTGACTGCGGCCATGCTGGAGTACCACCTTTAGTCGAATCAAATCGACCCCAGGACTTATTGTTTGTAAGCCTAGTACTTATTTTATCGGTCTTTTTTTGCCGAACCGCTAAGTTACGGGGACGTAAACACACCAACATCGGTTGTCAAGTGATCTTGGGGGGACAAACACAGAGACACACACACATACATATACATATATACGATGGGCTTCTTTCAGTTTCCGTCTACCAAATCAACTCACAAGGCTTTGGTCGGCCCAAGGCTATAGTAGAAGACACTTGCCCAAGGTGCCACGCAGTGGGACTGAACCCGGAACCATGTGGTTCGTAAGCAAGCTACTTACCACACAGCCACTCCTGCTCGGGAATATTAGACCACAGCTTATAATTTTCGTCTTTGGTAATTTTTACTTCACATTTCTTCCATATTTTACTTAGTTTTATGTTGTTTTTTTTTAAATTTAACAGGCTAGAAAAGGAGTTAAGCTCAATTTGATTATTTTAAAAGCTATTCTAATCAATTTTCTGTGCTCAGTCGTGTGTATGTATGTGTGAGTGCGCGTATAAAAATAGAGATTATGAATCTGGGATTTT
>NC_068991.1:8511899-8515243 GCF_001194135.2 Octopus bimaculoides | reverse complement strand
ATAAAGGGTGTCCACAAAGTCTGGGTACATGAGGATTAACACATACTTTAAGAAATTATTATTTCTTATATTTAATTGTTTATGTTATGACTTTATTTACTCCATGTACCCAGACCTTGTGGACACCCTGTTTATATATATATATATAATTTGTGTGTTTGCGTGTGTAAATGAGTTTACTCATTATAAATGAACATGTGTGTGCGTGTGTTCACATAATTGCGTGTTTTTTTTTTCTTTTTTCTCAGTTGTACAGTCAAAGACATTAGAGACATAAAATGGAAGAGAGAGAGAGAGGGGGGGGATGCGACAGAAAAAGAAAGAGTAGGAGTATAAATCAACACAAATAGTGAAACCAGATAATAAACAAAAATAACATACTTCCATTCGTGTCCCGTTTCATACCAATGGTTCCACCTGTATAGAGAACCAACACTTTCTTGCTTGTGTCAGCTTCTGCTTGAGACGAAGTACTGAAATTTCTGATGAGAGACATGTTGCGTTTATGTTCAAATATGAAAACAGGGAGTAATGGATATAAGGTCAAAATTATACGGAGGTGTGTTGGTGCGTAAATATCCTGGATACACACAAAAAAAAAACAAAAACAAAATCAGCAACGGTTGTGCTCTGGCTAACAAACTGAATCTGTATGGGCCTTTCGTTTGCCCGAATATTAGTAGTCTGTGTAAAAGTTGTGGAAATATTTCCTGTAACTGTTCTTTCTTTTTCACTGTGTGGAACACGTCCTTGGAGACAAGCGCCTTATTGCTTCATCGAAAACGTTAAACATCCTGCTAAAGTGGGAGAGGACTTTCGGCCAATCAACGACAAGTATTGAAGACTCACCTTCAATGACGTCAGTAGGATGGAAACATGTGCATAAAGCCATACGTTGTTCATGCACACGTATATAATTTTCGGTGCAAGACAAAAGAAAAATTGAAGTCACAGAAAAAGCAAATTATGGTACACAATATTTTGCGCCTTTCTGTTTATTTCTCTCTTTTATATACCATTATTTATTGCATTCGTTTCTCTTTCTCCCCCTCCTCTCTCTCTCTCATCACCCTCCTCTCTTTCTCTCTTCCCCGTCATCGTCCGTCCATTTTTTCATTCATCAGCTATTTCAATATGCTATTAATGATATGCACTTCTTTATATCAATACTCATAACGTATGCGTGTGTGCGCGCGTTTGTATCTACTATATATATATATATATATATGTGTGTATATATATATATATATGTTCTTTTACTCTTTTACTTGTGTCAGTCATTTGATTGCGGCCATGCTGGAGCACCGCCTTTAGTCGAGAAAATCGACCCCAGGACTTATTCTTTATAAGCCTAGTACTTATTCTATCGATGTCTTTTGCCGAACCGCTAATTTACGGAGACGCAAACGCACCAGCATCGGTTGTCAAGTGATGTTGGGAGGGGAGGGGCAAACACAGACACACAAACACACACACACACACACACACACACACACACATACATACATACATACATACATACATACATACATATATATTTAGATTCAGGTGAATATGGTACTTAAGTTTAGGCACTAGAATTAAGTATGGTATTATCCATACAGTTTCAAAATAAGGTGATTAAAGTCAAAATAAGCAACAAGGATATCCAAAGTTAATGCAGTACGATCGTTTCATGCGACTCCATTTAATTAAGCAATGTGAACATTACATCAAATATAAAATGCAGAGCAATCTTCAACTGCACAAGGATATAGAAATTCAATTAAATTACATTTAAACAGAAGGACATATTTTTATAATTAAATCATATAATTAAATAATTTAATAATAAAAATATGTCCTTCTGTTTAAATGTAATTTCATTAAATTTCTATATCTTTTATATTTTAAATTTCTATATCATCTTTATATTCGATGTAATGTTCACATTGCTTAATTAAATGGAGTCGCATAAAACGATCGTACTGCATTAACTTTGGATATCCTTGTTGCTTATTGTGACTATATATAGATATATATATACACGACACGCTTCTTTCAGTTTCCATCTACCAAATCCACTCACAAGGCTTTGGTCGGCCCGAGTCTATAGTAGAAGACACTTGCCCAAGGTGTCACGTAGTGGGACTGAACCCGGAACCATGTAGTTGGTAAGTAAGCTGCTTACCACACAGCCACTCCTGAAAGTACTTGAAAGTACTCTCCCTCTCTGTATATGTGTGCGTGCGTGGATATGTGTGCGCATATGTATATGTTTGATAGGCTTCCATACAGTTTCCGTCTGCCAAAATGCAGAAGGCATTGACAGCCTACAGCGCCTGCCTTAGGGTGCCGCGCAATGGAACTGAACTCGACACCACTTGGTTTCGTAATCATACAGCTATACCTGCGTCTAATATAAACACACACGCGTGCGTGTGTGTGTGTATGTATGTATGTATGCGTGCGCGCGTATTTAGAAATATGTGTATGTACGTATGTATGTATGCATGCATGCATGTATATTATTGAATGAGAAAGCAATGCATGCCATCAGAGTGACACTGGAGTAAATTTACGAAGCCCAGTATACCCATCATGACTGCCCATCTGATAAGGGGACACCAGGCACGTGCATCACAGCCATATGTGCGTGACATGGCAATCTCCTATCAAGATTAACAGCGCATGAAATTGCAGGTGGGGGTCCAGTTAGAATTTTCTTTGGGTTGAGTAACCCATCCCGCTCAAAAGGTCCCTGAATAAGTGTTGTTTCCAGAGGTGAATTATTCAAACCTCAAAGAATTCCTCTCAACACATGGCTATGATACTCCCCCACTACTTCTGCTCGTGATCAGAGATGCACGATTCAAAATGAAACCATATGAATAACAGGTCCCTACGTAAGCAAATTAAGGGAATCACAGACATTTTTTCTAACATTGGATGTATAATGGGCCTATGTTAAATAATAACAGGGTGTTTTTGTTTTTCATCAATAAAATGTAATGAAAATTAGCGTTTTTGTTCTGCTTTAGTTTGTTTGTTTTATTGCTTTCTTCTTTCTTTTTGCTGTTGCTGTGAACATTTACGTATATTGTTTTCAACTATTTCGTGTTTAATATTAAATTTACAAAAGGCATTAAATATAGTGTTTGATAAGGTGAGAGCAATGTCTTGCAAGAAAAATCTAATTTTCAGTCTATTCACATTCAGCATTTAACTCTTACTGCTTTCTAAGGGTCGAAGTGACACTACGAAAGTTAGGAAACATGACACTATGTGTCGGGTAAGGTCTGGGGAATAGTTTGGAAGAAAATGAATTTTGTTTGTTTGTTTGGATGGATGGATGGAGGAGGGGG
>NC_068991.1:8511090-8511534 GCF_001194135.2 Octopus bimaculoides | reverse complement strand
GGAGGGAGGGATTTATTCATTTCAGTCAGCATTTAGCCCTTATTTAATTAAGAGCCGCTGGGTTACTTATGCTGTCGTTGGTCTTTGTTTAGGGCTACAGTTGGCTTCCATCTGGCCGTCGTTTAAGCTTTCACGTGTGACCCAATGGGTTGCTGGTGCAGTGACTTGGTTGACCGATAAGAAATTTGAAAATTTATTCGGATTTTACTTAGGAATAAAAGTCATTTCACTTTATTACGTAGCTAATAATTGCAGCAGAGGTGGCAGTGAGCATGGCATTCTCGTAGTATATTTTTTTCCCAATAAATCCTTCGTGTATGTATGTATGAATGTATGTATGCATGCATGTTTGTACATATGTATATGCATGCATATATATATATATGTATGTATATATATATATGCATGTATGTGTGTGTCTGTGTATATATATATATATATATA
>NC_068991.1:8508302-8509955 GCF_001194135.2 Octopus bimaculoides | reverse complement strand
ACCATATATTTCGATTTGTACATAGTGTTGTTCTAGAGAATGTTTATGAAACCATAAGAAAATTATGTGTTTGTTTTAAAATTTGAGATCACATAGACAGTATTTTACGTAGGATATGGGCAGTTCCCATGAGCACTATCTTTTGAACTTCAGCCATTTTGGGGTTTCCTGGTATTTGAGCTAGGAAGTAATCAGCCCGTTTCGCTGTCATTCCCAGGGCACCTATGACAATAGGTATTGTTTTAGTCTTCAGATTCCACATTTTGCTAATTTCTATTTCAAGATCTTTATATTTGCTCAGTTTTTGGTAGGTCTTGTATTTTTATTATTATTATTGAAATTTACAGGAAAACAAAAGATGAAGACAGGTGTATGAACAACAAGCAGGTGTGTTAGTGAAGGATTATCAATCTGGGCAAAATACTTTATAAGCTCTCAGCTAGTACATCAGGCTAACTATATTGTTCAGATTAATAAATAACTTCACGCATTCTAGTGGCAGGTGCAAGATTGTAATTCATCACCAATCTATGTTGTAAATCCATGCTTGTGCTCCAATTATACGGGTTTTCTTAGGTAGTGATATACTAGAAGGCATAAATAATGGCCATTACATTTTACTTGATTGTAGTAAACTTGACTTACAAATGTTTCCAGTATTTGTCGCCCCAACTTCGCTTGACAACCGATGCTGGTGTGTTTACGTCCCCCCATAAATTAGCGGTTCGGCAAAAGAGAGTGATAGAATAAGTAACTAGGCTTACAAAGAATAAGTCCTGGGGGTCGATTTGCTCGACTAAAGGCGGTACTCCAGCATGGCCACAGTCAAAAGACTGAAACAAGTAAAAGAGTACGGGAACTCATACGATTATGCAAAAAAAACAAACAAAAAATTCTTTTGTGATTTAAAGACTAATTTAACTGTTAGTTTTAGCACATCTCACCACCACCTCGTACCGTTCTCGTTTGTTTGTCACTGACGTATCGATGTGTAAAAGGTTTGATAGTTGTCATAGAGACTTTAGTCTCTCTCTATCACCTTTCAACAGCATTATATATGAAGAGACATTAGAACAATTTAGCAACATAATAAAATTAAGTTTTTATTTTTGATGATGCTTGGTTATACGAATCCTGTCATTCAGCCTAGCAGCCGCTGATTGAGTTGTAGTTTGGTATTGGAAGGTTAAGGGCTTCCTTGATGCCTGCCAGAGAAGCAAGTAGCTATCACCATCGAAGACATCGAGGTAAAGAGTGCTTCGTTGAGGAGCGAGGCGTTGTCACGTAGAAGGTCTGTCCTCAACTCACTGAGAAAATGAAACTCACTCATTAAGTACCAGTTTTACTACGCATGTGCACTCGAGGGGCTTCCGGTGGTGAAGTCCCATGCGCTTGCGCAGAATAGTACTTCTTCAATGGCGGCGATAATTTCGCGCCACTACAGATGTTTTTCAGTATCTTTCTCAACACTCACACTTTTAATAGTCTATTGCTACGATTTGCATTTACAAAGCATGGACTGCTGAGCACATTCAATGAAAATGAGACTACCGTGCACACATAAAAAACAAAAAAAAAAAGTTAAAATATCTTCTTAGTATATAATGGTGGCAAGTTTTACATCATCTGAAAAGTCATTAATTGAACTATTAG
>NC_068991.1:8504779-8507038 GCF_001194135.2 Octopus bimaculoides | reverse complement strand
TTTACATCGCTTAATCAGCCAAAGGAGTAAATATAAACAACTGAATACTTGTCAGTGATTGGTTGAAATTATCGAAATAAGACAATTTTTTACATGAAATAAATTCGAATACAAAAATATTTTTCTGTTCTATAACACAAAATAGATAAGTATACGAAGTTTGAAAGTCTTTCGGTACCAAAAACACTACGTAAAACATTAATGAAAAATGTGGCCCCCGTTTTAACTGGAAAGAATGAAGAAAAAAAAAACTATAATTATAAATGTTTCGACCGTGACGATATTGCAGAGATTGTCCCATTTAATTTTCAGTGTTTAGCTGAGTCAGGCGGCGAGCTTGGCAGAAACGTTAGTACGCCGGGTAAAATGCTTACGTTTTGGGTTCAAGTTCTGCCGAGGTTGACTTTTCCTTCATCTTTTCTGAGTCGATAAATTAGGAACCAGTTGCGTATTGGGGTTGATCTAATCGACTGGCCCCCTCCCCAAAACTTTCGGGCTTTGTGCATAGAATAGAAAAAAACTACTAAAGTTAGTTAAAAAAGAACATTTGATGAAGGAGAAAAGGACAAGAATGAAATACAAAGAGAGCACATCAGACAGATCGAAGAGAAACGTCTACATGACCAATTTTGGAGAGCCACTGAAGAAGTATGTGGAACAAAATCCTGGGCTTGGTTTTAAAAAAGGGGCAATTAAAAAAAGAAACAGGAAGTCTAATTGTAGCAGCCGAAAATCAAGCGATCAAAACAAACAACTTGAGAAAAAATATATATGGAAAGAATGTGTCAGGAACATGTAGAGCCTGTAAAACTTGGAACGAGACAGTGGCACACATTGTGGAAGAATGTCACAAGTTGGCACAGGAAGAACATAAGAAATGGAGACAGGACCAGGTTGTAAAAGCTTTACACTGGAAACTGTACCAAAAATTGGGATTTGAGGTTGGAAACACATGGTACAATCATCGAGTCGAAAGAGTACTAGAGTCGGAGAAATGTAAGATTTTGTGTGACTTTCCAATTCAAACAGACAAGAAGTTAAAAAACAATAGACCATATATTACAATCAAAGATAAGGAAAAGCGAAGTTGCTTACTTATCGACACATCGTGCCCATTTGATTTCAGGATCGTAAAGAAAGAAGAAGAAAAACAAAAACAAAATACAATCCCTTAAAATTTGAAATAGGAAGAATTTGGAGCATGCGAACAGTAAAGGTCGTGCCTATAACAATTGGTGCGCTGGGAACAATTAGTCAAGTTATAGACAAATGACTGGCGGAGATTGAAATACAATGCCTGGTAGAGCTCCTATAGAAAGTTTGTCTCTTAAGGACAGCAGGGATTATCAGGAGGGTTCTAGGCACTTGAAAGACTGCTGAAAACTTGTGGATACCTAAGGCTACAGGTAGTAACCCGCTATCCACATAATTCTTCCCGGGAATAAGACCAATCCTGAGACAACCCAAAATAATAATGGATGGTTTGTCAACGAGAAGAACAGTCTTGGATGGTACATCAAATAGCCGAGTGAATCCTTGCTTACTGTTGTTTAGAATTAACAATACAATACCTACTGAAAATGAAATGCACCCACAAACGTTTAAGAAATAAGATGAAGAATAAACAATAAACAATTGGAAAATGAAATCACTACATGGGTAATAGCACAGAGAAATCGAAGGAAAAGCAATATCAACACTTGGAGATGGCTAAGAAAATGTAATCTGAAAGGATGCAATGAGAACGTTGATATGCAGAACTGAGAACTAATTACACAAAGTTCCAAATACATAAGAGAAGTGAATCGCCCTTTTGTAGGATGTGTGACAGCAAAATTTAAACAATTTCACATATCATGAGTGGGTGTAGCAATCTGGGCCAAAAGCACTATAAAAGGAGGCACAATAACGTGGCTAAGTTCGTCCACTGGAGGTTATGTGAAAAGTACGGCCCCGCAAAAATTAAATCGGATATCTTTTGAAGAACATGACGTGCACGTTTGCAAAGACCATGTAGTGAAACTAACACCTCGATCGCCATTGTATACAAAGAAGCCATCTTCCCCGCTGTTAAATATATTCAAGATCGGCCGTAGTAGAAAACACCTTTCCTTGTCATCACGTGACTGATTATTATTCGAAGCGGCAACTTCTTCGAACCGTTCCCGCCAGAACGCAAACTGACCAATCACAGCTCCTAATAAGGTCACGTGATAGTGTTTTTCTAATCATTCTCTGGAGCCCCTATTTTTCTTTAAA
>NC_068991.1:8502213-8504042 GCF_001194135.2 Octopus bimaculoides | reverse complement strand
GTTACTGACTCTTTTTATCTGCTGTATATAACGCATACACATACATGTATTACTTACACACACTCTTTTCTTTACACGACGGCCTGTCTTTTATTATGTTTTTATATGTCGCATTCACACTCACACACAGACATACATTTTAACGCCACAATAAATAATTCTGTTATTCATCTTATACGGTTGTGTTCAATATCGTCTTTCATTACTGGCCATTTATGTTATCGTAGTATAACATATATGTATATCATCTTCGATATATATTTTGTGTTCGACCGTGTGACGCGTTTTAAATAAAAGGAGTCCCCTGTTTTTCCATTCGGCACCATTTCTCCGTTTTTGAGTTCGCACGGTCGTTCTTTACAAGCACCTGTAGCTGTTGCTGATTAAATAATATATTCCAATGGTCGTCATAGAGAAAATATGTCACTAATGGCTGTCAATAGCTGTCATAACTTCTACGTCGACATCGCTGCTTACAAAATGTGCATGTCATTTAAGACTAAATCCAGAGTGTTCCGATGTCTGCCATTTTATCTCGGATGTCATGATTTAGTAGGTGTCCATAACAACGGACTTAGATGGCAAGCAGAGATGATTGTTTTACAGTTGTTGCCAAACCTTGTAGTGTAGTTAGGGATTGGGGCATGGGGAAGTAAATAGAATCAACGAAATATCTCTTAATATATTACTGTGGTACTTCATGGTGGCGGGCTCGCAGAATTGTTACCACGCCGGACTAAATATTTAGCGGCATTTCGTCCACCTTTACTTTCTGAGTTCAAATTCTGTCGAGGTCGATTTTACCTTTCATCCTTTTGTGATCGATAAAATAAGTACCAGTTGAACACTGGAATCAGTGTAATCGACTCATCCCTTCCCCCAAAATCTTCTCCCAAAATTGCTGGCCTTGAGCCAATATATCTCTGTAGTACTTCAGTTATTCCTAAATGCAGCTGGTTGAATGCTGTAAAGCATTTAGATTATTTCGGTCACACTTATGTTATTATTGTGTATACTAATGTGATGTAAAAGCACCAACTGCAGTGAAGTGCATTTTCAGCGGTACCAAAGATTGCTAATAACTGTGTTTGATTTCAAATCTTTCAAAGTCATTTTAGAATTTCATCAACGACAAAATCAATAAGAAAAATAGTTACTGACCTGTAGTAAAATTTAAATATTTTTTGAATAACTTCTTTTTAGGCTCGATAACAATGTAAAAATAAATTGCAGACTCCTAACAAAACTGGTTCAAGGGAGATAACTATTTTTAAAAAATCATTACTGGGGGAAATAACTCTTATATGACTTTATGATGAGATCGAAGGAGTAATTGTAGGTATTCCGTTGTTGTTGTTGTTGGCACTCCGTCGCTTCGTGAAATTAACGTACAAGTGGCTGAGCACTCCACAGACACGTATACCCCTAACGTAGTTCTCGGGAATATTCAGCGTGACACAGTGTGACTATTTGAATTACAGACACAACAAGTAAGAGTGAGAGAAAGTTGTGGTGAAAAGTACAGCAGGGTTCGCTACCACCCCCTGCCGGAGCCTCGTGGCGCTTTTAGGTGTTTTCGCTCAATAAACACTCACAACGCCTGGTCTGGGAATCGAAACCGCGATTCTATGACCGCGAGTCCGCTGCCCTAACCACTGGGCCATTGCGCCTCCACAGGTATTCCGTAACATCCTCGCTAAGATACAGTAAGGAGCGCTCACGTGATAAACAGCTGGTAAAAATTAGCAGTTAACCGTAATTACAATAGAGTTTTGTATCAGTTCAAAGGAAGTGTGTGCGATTGGACGGATTAGGGGTTTAGGCACCCC
>NC_068991.1:8490648-8501637 GCF_001194135.2 Octopus bimaculoides | reverse complement strand
ACTATAGTACAATTTTTAAACAATAGGTCTAACAATAGGCACAAGAGGTATAACGATATAACAATTAACAGAAACTTACTTTACGAACACACTCCAACAATAAATGTTCAATAACAGACAGACGAAATACCGCTAAGCATTTCGCCCGGGGAGCTAACGTTTTTCATAGATAGAAATATTAAAAGATCCATGACACAAATAATAAACATGAAATCGTTTATTTTCAAACAAAATAAAATTTGAAAAAAATTAATTTTCTTTACAATTTTTTTTTAATAGTGCAAATTAAACGGGAAAAATCGTTGTACATGGTTTGGCACCTTGGAATTGGAAATTTCCTCATTCGAAGACAGTTCTTTTAACCGCAACTATGTGCAAACTACCAGCAACTATAGACAGGATTCCCGCCAATAAAGCTATGTATAATGAATAGCTTGGAGTAAAGCCGTAATTCCCGATGCCAAAAAGTGGACCGACAAATCCAAATATACCTGAAAGCAAGAAGAATACACATTTTGTTATGTAATTTGAGATTAGGGTGACAAAGAACAATAAGAAGATAACTACATGATAATTGACTTTTCATAAATCCTTTCTACAATAGGCACAAGGCCTGAAATTTGTGGGGAGGGAACTATTCGATAACATCGACCCAGTGTTTCACTGGTATTTAATTTATCGACCTCGAAAGGATGAAAACCAAAATAAACCTCGATGGAATTTGAACTCAGAACGTAGCGACGGCGAAATAATGCTAAACATCTCGTCCAGCTCGCCGCCTTTGACTTTTCATAAATCGTTCTGTTGAACAGGTAAAACAGCATCGCCGAACGGATATGTGAAACCAAACAAACATAGTGCATGCTACAAGAGCATACTACCATGTACCATACGTTCACTAAGTATTTTAAGTGTCTGTGTAGTCACAAGTAGGCAACCAAAGCCTCTTGGAAACTCCCACACTGGATACAGCAGAATACCAAAGATGTGACCGTTAAAAAAAAGAACTGCAGAATGGATATGTACCTACTTTTCTACTCTAGGCTCAAGGCCCGAAATTTTGGGGGAGGCAGTCGATTAGCTCGACTCCAGTACACAACTGGTACTTAATTTATCGACCCCGAAAGGATGAAAGGCAAAGTTGACCACGGGGGAATTTGAACTTAGAACGTAAAGACAGACGAAATACCGCTAAGCATTTTGCCCGGTGTGTGCTAACAATTCTGCCAGCTCGCCGCTTTTAAGAGAATAAAATATCTTAATGATTATTTTGGTACACAACACGGAGGTCATGTTGTATTCAAGATGTTACAGTACTCCTGACAACAGTCAGAGACACTAACCCTTACTCCAAGCCCCATTTTACATCCACCCCAGTATTTTATTTATTTATTATTTTACCAACTTGATAAAGAACAAAAGGCAAGGTAGCATTAGCGCAATGGGCTGCAAGCAGTGCCATCTTAAGGCAGTTGCCCCGGGAGCCTCACGAGTCTAAGGGGTCCACTTATAATCAATGTATTCTGTCAATAAATAAATATTATCGGGCCCGGTGCATTTATTTGCCCAAGGGCTCATAATGACCATAAGTCGACCCTGGATGTAACTAGTGTAGTTATCTCCTCATCGGTCACAGACACTAAGCAGACGACACTGCAAGCTGAATTAAGAGATTACCTCTCTTATGCTTTCTCTTATGCTAAACGGCGACTCACCGCAAGTAAATTACGGAGAGGGAGCGCTAAGCAGTGATAAGTGAAATTGCAAGGTTATTATCAATCCGAATATATTTGATGCACATTCGAACTGGGGAACAAGCTATCAGAATGTATAAGAAGGAAATTTTCTTCTGAAAAGTCGGAAGTTTCACACAAACTGAAAATCCAGAATGCTACCTTCAGTCGCGGAGTAGAAGCATGAAATCAACGACTCCATTTTTCACTCGTCATGGGAGTTTGTGTGTGCGTGTGTGTGTGTGTGTATTACACCATCGCGCGCGCAAACTAAGATGGATCTAAGACAATTATTCAGTTGTTTGGGCGACCTTAATGCGGTTTTTGTACAGAATCAGCGTGACACAGAGTGGTGCGACAAGACTGAACCTTAGAAACGCATAGACATTCCATTTAATAAGCTTGTACAAAGTTTCTGTCTACCCAATCAAAGTTCACTTAGATCTGGGTCAAACTGAGGCTATAATAGTTAAAGGCACTTGCCCAAGTACTGGTTCGAGCCAGAGACTTCATAACTGCAAAGCAAAATTCTTAATTGTTGGCCCATACTACGTTGTTGTTGGCACTCCGTCGCTTACGACGTCGAGGGTTCCAGTTGATCCGATCAACGGAACAGCCTGCTCGTGAAATTAACGTGCAAGTGGCTGAGCACTCCACAGACACATGTACCCTTAACGTAGTTCTCGGGGATATTCAGCGTGACACAGTGTGACAAGGCTGGCCCTTTGAAATACAGGCACAACAGAAACAGGAAGAAAAATTGAGGGAAAGTTGTGGTGAGAGAGTACAGCAGGGTTCGCCACCATCCCCTGCCGGAGCCTCGTGGAGCTTTAGGTGTTTTCGCTCAATAAACACTCACAACGCCCGGTCTGGGAATCGAAACTGCGATCCTAACCACTGAGCCATTGCGTCTCCACGGCCCATACTACACACGCGCTTATTTGTTCAAAAACTACGAAGTCACTATCAGCCTTTTTTTTATAAATCACACAAATTTGATACTCGACTGAAATGTACTAATTGCTCCTTAAATATAATATTGATTTCAAATTTTAAGTTAATAAAAATAATCCTTACTACTAAAAGAAAAAGGCCTGAAATTTGTGGGGAAGGGATGAGTCGATTCCATTGACACCAGTGTGTAACTGGTACTTAATTTATTGACCCGAAAGGATGAAAGCAAAGTCGACCTCGGCGGAATTTGAACTCAGACGGCGAAATACAGCTAAGCATTTCATTAAACGTGCTAACGATTCTGCCAGCTCGCCGCTTTTAGTTTCAAATTTTGCCATAGGGGCAGTAGATTTGAACATGACGGAATTTAAACTCAGGACGTGACGGCAGATGAAATACCGCCAAGCATTTTTGCTTCATAATAATAATAATAATAATCTTTTCTACTCTGGGCACAAGGCCCGAATTTTTTGGGGAGGAGACCAGTCGATTAGATCGACCTCACTATGCAACTGCTACTTAATTCATCGACCCCGAAAGGACGAAAGGCAAAGTCGATCTCGGCGGAATTTGAACTCAGAACGAAAAGACAGACGAAATACCGCTGAGCATTTCGCCCGGCGTGCTAACGTTTCTACCAGCTCGCATTATCATTATCATTATTATTATTATTATTATTACTATTATTATTATTATTATTATTATTAATAATTAATAATAATAATAATAATAATAATAATAATAATAATAATAGTAATAATAATAATAATAATAAAAAAAAAATTTTTTTAAATGCCCTGGTGCAGTATCAGGTACTGGCCACCATGGCTTCTGATCTTAACTGATTGGAAGTGTTATCATATACATTGTTTTGTCTTGGTATAAAAAGATTAGCTACAGCTAATATTCTGCTCAATGCCACAGCTTTGCTTGTCATTTGCTTGACCTTAACCAGTTGAGCATGTCCCTTGGTGGCTGACGATATGTGCATCTCTGATCATAAGCAGAAGTAGTGGGGGAGCATCACAGCCATGTGTTGAGAGGAATTGTTTGGTGTTTGGATAATTCACTTTTGGAAACATGGGTGTTTCTTTTAACATCCTTAAACAAACCTTATTCAGGAACCTTTTGAGCGGGATGGGCTACTCGACCTGAAGAAAATTCTAACTGGGCCCCACCTGCAAGGTCATGCGCTGTTTATCTTAATATAAGACCACAATGTCGCGCACATATGGTTGTGATGCATGTGCCTGGTGTCCCCTTATCAGACTGGCGGTCATGATGGGTATAATGGGCTTCGTATATTTTACCCCAGTGTCACTTTGATTGCATACACTGCTCTCTCACTCAATAATAATAATAATAATAATAATAATAATAATAATAATAACAATAATGATAACAATAATAATATTGTCTTACTCAAAATCAACTTAAAATTTGGACGCTTACCTCCTAAAAGCACCATTATTGCCACTGCCCATCGGTACTTTTTATAACCTCTCACATTTTGTTTGAATATGTACACACTTGCCATAATGACAGAGATTAATAGTAGTATGAAACCAAGACAGACCGCACCCCTCATGGTCGACAATTTGCCAGCTGAAAATATAAATTCCGCATTAAATAGCAGTGTGTGTGTGTGTGATTAGTTCATATATCCGAAAAAAAAGGACACTCAAAAACATTAGAGAAGTAGTAAATTTAGAGGTGTGATTGTTATGGCCGGCCAGAGAGTGACCATTGATTTCGCACCTATAACGTGCTTAGACTCAAATAATCAAAAGAATATAAGTTCTCTACAACTGGAGAGAGAGAGAGAGAGAGGTGGAGAAACCTCATGGTTTGTTAATTTTATAAGCAAAGAATCTCCGGGCGGAAACCCTACAGGTACATTCGTTACAATTTCGAAAGACTGTTCCCTTGAAATGCTTTGCTTGAGAAGAAATTATGTAAATAAAGAAGAGAGCGTTTTATCAATACACCGTTTGCCACGGGCAGAATAATCCCCATATACATAGATGCACGACCGATTACCAGGTCTCCGGGCCATATAAGAGTCTGAGATCACAAGGTACCACTGAACGCTGGTCAGTTGTGGGGGTTCAAGGCCAGCGATTATTGAATGGAGAGGACAAGTCGATTACATCACCCTCTGTTCTTGATTGATGTTTCATTTTATCGATCCCCAAGGGATGAAAGACAAAGTTGACTTGGGCGGGATATGAACTCGTAACACAAACAGCCGAAAGAAATATCGCTAAGCATTTTGTCCGACGTGCTAACTATTCTGCCAGCTCGCTACCTTCTCACATTGCGTAGAAAGCTTGAGATTACTGTGTTAGAACGCACAGTACTGCAATAGTTATTACGGGAGAGTCGCGCATAACTTTCGCAGTGTACTATTGTAAAAACTAACACTTCCTTTTTCCGAGCTGAGATTCGAAACCGAATCTAAGGATTCTTACTCGTCTGATCCACCATTGGCCAAACGGGCGCAAAAGAAATTTCTTTGTCCTATCAAAAAGTGATGGATGGATTTCACTTCGATCTCCGACCTGAGCCGTGTCATTTAAGGTTCAAGTGGTCCGGAGGCGACTTACGTAGGTAGAAATTACTCCTGTGGTATGTCTGTCCTTCTAGCTAGGATGACCATTATAAATACAGTCAGACACACGACAGATAATCAGACAGCCAGCAAAGGCAAATAGTCGACAGACAGCAGTTAACTTGCGCCAGCCAAGCAGCCACCACATAACCACATATTCAGCATGAACGACCCAGCACAGTAGCAGTCGTAGAACATACACAGACTCGACCGAATGACCAACGCACACACATACGCAAAATATGCCCGGTTCTCACAGTATTTCTCCTGTTCATTTTTTACTTCGCCAACTCGAAGCAAGTTGGTAATGTCATGTAGCGGATTTCTTTGTGTATACAACACGTAAATGAAAGTGTCGATTAAATCATTTAAACCACAATTCGATGCTTTCCCATTGCTTTACTTTGATGTCGTCTACATGCCTATTTTATCTGCTACTTCAACATCTTTTGCTACACATCCCGCCACACTGTGTTCTATAATACAACGTCCACTTTTAAGTGGGAATAGATATTGTCTTTTGGTATTAACACTGCTTCTGTCGCTGATAATTATTCCTAAAGATTACTGTTTTAAAGTAATTTAGAAAAAAATTTGGGGGAGCTATTGCATACTTGATTTTATAAATCATTTTGTGTATAACAAAATTATGAACGACTCGATTTTCTAGATGCACTGGCATTAGTAGGGATTTTCAAGTCTTAAATTATATTTTAAAATATCCGCGGTGTATACGGATGTCCTTTACGATGCAAGGACCTCTTTGATGACGACAGTTCTAAAGCTTTGTGCGTGTATGTGTGTGTGTATATTATTTGTAACTCGATTATTTGCGGCAAGGGGAGGCGCAATGGCCCAGTGGTTAGGGCACTGGACTCGCGGTCATAGGATCGCAGTTTCGATTCCCAGACCGGGCGTTGTGAGTGTTTATTGAGCGAAAACACCTAAAGCTCCACGAGGCTCCGGCAGGGGTTGGTGGCGAACCCTGCTGTACTCTTTCACCACAACTTTCTCTCACTCTTGCTTCCTGTTTCTGTTGTGCCTGTAATTCAAAGGGTCATCTGTGTCACGCTGAATACCCCACGAGAACTACGTTAAGGGTACACGTGTCTGTGGAGTGCTCAGCCACTTGCACGTTAATTTCACGAGAAGGCTGTTTCATTGATCGGATCAACTGGAACCCTCGTCGCCGTAAGCGACGGAGTGCCAACAACAATTTGCGGCAAGCAGTTATATTATCGAGTTAGAAATAATATATCTCATTAAAATTTTTTTTTTTTTTTTAATGAATAAAAGAAAATGCAAAACTTACAAAATTCAACTTGGTAACATGAGAAGGCGGAGCAAATCTTAAATAATCCTATTCTACTGCTATATGTCCGCAACCAGCCAACTGTAGCAATGGCAACAACATCAGCCACAAACCCGAAGACCTGCACGCCGTAGGCACTTTGAAGCATATCCATTCTCGCTGTTAAATGAAATGAAGCGCACAACTGTGAAAATTGTGTACCAACCTCTCCTTAAATACGCTTCTATTAATGTTGTTCAAATAAAGGATATCCGGCACATTAGAAATATTTTTAAAGGAAATCAAGAAATCATCATCATCATCATCACCAGCACCATCGCTACCATCATCATCATCATCATTGCTGTTAGTATTTGGATTACAATTACTTCGAAGAATCTTAACACACAATTTGGATATACAGTAATAACTCACTTTACGAGGCTCCGAGTTTCCAAGTTTTATTTTTCAAGCACAAGATCCAAATTTTGAACGAAGTGCAAAACTTTCTACTACCATAACAAATGCTTCTGAGTGTTACCGAGAAATTTATAGAGAGCGAAAAGAAGCTTCTTCTAAGCAAACGATTCCATACGAGTTTTTCAAAAAGAAATCTACAAGTCCGTCTACGAGTGCTTGTGAATCGTCGATCGCATCTACAAAGGATGGTGTGTGCGAGTCAAGTGCGGGTGAAAGTGATATATTTGTTCGTTATAAATGATCTTGACATACTTTTTACTTTACATAAAATATTCTTTACATTCTACCGTAGTTTTATTACCATTTATTTACGAGTATTATAAATTTTATTGATAAAATATTTTTCTGAGAACGAATTACGATTTATAACATTGCTACTATGGGAAATTATTGCTCTACTTTAAGACTTTTCACTTTACGAGCGATCTTCAAGAACAAATTAACTTGTATATCGAGGCATTCCTGTACTTATTTTAGTTACGTACAAAGTTTTCACAGAGCAAAGTGAAAATTCAGAACGCTGGAGAATAGATAAGCCGATGTTTGATATCGTTGGCCATATCATCGATGCATTGAGAAATCGTGTTATTATTAAGTGGGATCTTCATAATGTTATCGGGTTTTTCGTGCATAACGGTTGACAAAACCTCTTCGATAACTGGACAAAGTAATGTTTCTCCAATTGTGTGAGACTTCCCAGACTTAGTAACAAGCAATGCAGTGTTGTACGATGCAATCAACCCGTCATTCTCCTGTTTACTAGTTTCCTGGAGTAACCTGTTGAATGTTTGCATTTGCTTTTTGAAAGAGGAGCTCAGCTGCAAAAAGTATGACAACAGCTTGTCCTTCTTGTCAGAATGCTTTGCATCAAAGTGATATTTCAAGCGTGAAGGTTTTATTGTTTCGTTGGTCAATGTTTGATGGCAAAGAAGGCATATGGCAACTGACAATTCTGAGGAGAAGGAATAAATCCAAGCGATAAATAATCACTACTGTACTGTAGACAAATTTGCTTGACTGGTGTAAAGTGAAAATGTGAAAACGAATTTCTGCAGACGTCGTCAGAAAGGCAGTATGATATTCCCAAATAGAAGTCAACAGAGCAGAGTCAGATGACGCGCCTTTACTGGAGCAAATACGGATCTAGTTCGTTTGGCTGCCAGCATTTCAAAAATTAAAGTTTATCGAAAATTTTAGAATTTGGCACATTACTATACCTTTCCAAGTTAAATTGCTGGAGTTATTCAACTTTTTCCAGAAAAAATTTTTTTTAAAGTTATCGAGGTTTAAAGTTTGATCATTTTCACCTAATCAAGAAACACGATTTCAAAGCTGTCATTTTGTGCGTGACTGCACATATTGTCAACAACCTGAAAATAGCACTTGTGTTTTGATATGAAACCACAGAATTACGTACAACATATAACTCTTCATAATTTTTTATATTTTTCGGAGTTTTCAGAAAATTTTCGCGAATTTGAATTCTATACGCGGGACTTCGTACGGTTATGTGAAAAAAACAAACATTTGGCTGCTAATTTTATCACGCACGACAACTATCTCAATGACTGCGACAAAAATATTCGATCGATAAGCAAGTCCGCTTTTTTATACATGCGAATAGTCAAATCTATAAAAGTGCATCCTTATTCTAGGCATGCCCAGATATAAGTAAATGGAGACTTGATTTCTAAAAATTCATTGTCACCCGCAAAATGTTCATATCGTCCACCAAAATCCCAAATCGCCCACCATTTTCTAGAAATTCGCCCATCGTCTACCTGTAATATGAAATCGTCCACCGGTGGGCGATATCTCCCACTTTAGGAAGGTATGGATTAAACTGTTGGAAAAGAATCCTAACATCGGGCTACAAAAGTATCTCCTAAGTATCCTAGCTGTCCCTAATAACACTGTTATCTGAAGCAGCACTAAACTGGGTTTTATACCTATTTCCTCTATCCATCTCTTCTGGGATAGTTCCCACTGCACCTATAACTACTGGGATACATTTTACCCGCATTTTTCATAGTCTCTGTAATTCAATAGCTAGGTCCTGGTACTTTGCTATTTTTTCTGTACTTCTCATATTAATTTTTTCATTATTTGGGACTGTAAAGTCAATTATCTGGCACTTTCTATTCTCTTTATCTACTACTACTACTACTACTACTACTACTACTGCCAAATCAAGTTTTCTAGCTTCTATTACTCTGTCAGTCTGAATGTTAAAGTCCTACAACATCTTGTATTTCTTACTTTGTAGTACTTTACTAGGTTCCTGTTCATACCATTTATCAGCATGTTCAAATCCTAGCTTTCTACAAATCTCCCCATGGATTTCTCTCCCTAGATTGTGGTGTCTTTTCTTGTATTCTTTCTGTGCAAGCATGATACATTCACTTACTATATGAGTAACGTTTTCCTCTTTTGATTTGCATAATCTACAGTGGGAATCTATTTGGTTTTTGTCTATTTTGGCTTTTATCCAATTAGTCCTTAATGCTTGATCTTGTGCAGCTAGTAACAAACTTTCTATCTCCCTCTTCAGCTTTCCTTTCTGCAGCCATAACCATGTCTCACTACTACTATTTGCTGAAACTATCTTTGGTTTTTTAGTTCGTTTGGTGTTTTGGTTTACCTATGTCTTGCTCTGACTCTAGCAGCTTTTAATAAACTTTCTTTACTATTACCACCTACATAGTAGTCTATATCTACTCCAGCTAACTCCACGCAGTCTTCCGCTGATATTAACCCTCTTCTACCTTCCTTTCTAGATAGGTATAATCTTGCTACTCCTGCACTTGGGTGGAGTCCTCCATTCATATTGAATTCATTCCTAGTTCTTCTGTCTAGTTTTGCTGCTTCAGTTTTTGTCCAATCTACAAAAGTTGCTGAGTATCTAAGTAATGATACTACTCAAGTATTTACAGCCCTTTTTTTTTTTTGCATATATGGAATCTTCGTCATCGAAAACCTAGGTATTTGTCTCAGGTCTTTGCATCTTGTGTTCGAATATCGCCAAAGTCGACTTTGCTTTCAAACCCGACACGGTAAACAACAATATATCCATGAGTGGACAGCATCACCACTACGCCTCACACCTCTTCTATTAAGAATCTGTTGTCGTGCCAAATGTAAGAAATAATAATAATAATAATAATAATAATTAGCCTTATTGTAAAGATTTTTGCGTAAATTTGTCCGTTCCACTCCTAGCGAAACATCTTTATCGTGAATCTTGTAAACATTTCCTTCCATTTGGAGTTATCAGCCAATCCTTCTCACATTCAGCAGATAGGTATGCACGCTCGCACGCACACACACACCCATTACATGGGTGTGTGTATGTGTGTGTGTGCGTGCGTGCGTGTCTGTATGTGCGGATTGTTGTTGAACCGTTAAGTCACAGAGGTGTAAACAAACTAATGCTGGTTTTCAACCGGTGGGAACAAATGCAAACACATGCACACACACACTCGCGCGCGCGCGCGCACACACACACACACACACGCGCGACAGAGTTCCATACAGTTTCTATCAACCGAATTCACTCACAAGGCTTTGATCGGCCCAGGGTTACAATTGATTACACTTGCTCAAAGTGCTGCGCAGCAGGATTGAGCTCGAAATTACATGGTGGCAAAGCGGACACTCTTCTATGTGTTTTCTTTTTCTTTTCTTTTCTTTTTTTTTTTTTTCACTGAAGACGGTAAGACTGGTTTTGGCTGTTATTTCTAGGACGTCAGGAAAACATGTAGAGCAGGGGTTGGCGAATCGGGGTGAAAATGAAATTCTTGAGAATAATGAGAACTCATTAGACATAGGTAAAATTATATAAAAAAAAAACAAAAAAAAAACGTGTTCCCTGTTCCCTATGATTTTCTTCCTTTCGAATCAAGGGGGTGTAACTGTATGTT
>NC_068991.1:8482303-8484551 GCF_001194135.2 Octopus bimaculoides | reverse complement strand
GTGTGTGCGTACGAGTAGATGTAATCGCCTTACCTCGGTTTTCCTTTCCTCGACTGCGAGTCCGTCTTGCGGTATCCGATCCTTGAAGCTTGCCCCGACCCAAAGTACACCAGGTATAGCAGCTGCTTCTCCCAAACCTAGACCGTCGCTTAACACGTCTTGTCCTGACCGCAGCCCCGTTCGAAAAGGGCACGAACGCCGATCGAGGCTGCCTCTGCCCTGTTTCCCCTTCCGGTCAGCCTCCCCAGACACTGACGTCATACCACAGAAACCACTTATTGGTTTTATCCACCTGGAAATTTTACCGATTTGTTTGATTATGGCAGCAAGCTCCGGTAACCTCGCGTCTCTGATAGAGAATAGGGGAGGATGCTGTGTCGTACCTACAAGAAAAGGGTGTTACACCCAAAGGAAAATCATGTAAAGAGAAGAAGCATGTTATGAATACAAAAGATGCCCTTTGAATGTGTACCGGCGATGCTCGCGCCAAAAATGCATGGAATCTGTGTCAATGAGAAAAGACACGTGGTTTGAAGGTTACAGCCTTTCTCTTAAGACTGTAGTGCTTTTCCTTTACTCATGGGTTAGGGAATTGACTTCAGTCCGGTTTTGTGTTGAAGAACTAGGAACGAGCCGTTGCGCAGCTGTTGATTATGACAGCTATGTTCGGGAAATATGTGCAGAGGACTTGCTTCGTCATCCAATTCAAGTTGGTGCTAAATTTTAACAGCTAAATAACGTTTTTGGACAAATCTTATAAGTTGCTGCTATTGCCTTAAATGCATATTGAATGCTTAAAACTACAAAAGACGTATTGTTTACTCGGTTTCCGCGTGTAGAATACAAATATTGACAATACGTGCTATTTTCAGGATATTGACGACAAAACGTGCAGTCACGCACAAGATGACAAATATCCAAATCGTGTTTCCTGACTGGGGGAAAATGATCAAACTTTAAACCTCTATAACTTTTTTTAAACATTTTCCTGGAAAAAAGTGAAATAACTCCAGCAATTCAGCTTGGAAAACTACATTAATGTGCCAAATATTAAAATTTTCGATAAACTTCAATTTTTGAAATACTGACTGCCAAACAGAAAAGATCGTCGCCGTGTCTTTGCGTCAGATCGCAATATACAGTATCTTGGGCAACCAAAACCGCATAAGTGAAATTTTGTAGACGGGAACTACAGAAATTTTTTTCTTTTTTTTCGAAGAAGTACTCTTTACTCTTGAACCGTAGATCTTGTTACTGGTTTAATAGCTTCATTTAATCAATGAGAACCAATAGGGAACACCACGTTGTTGCAAATATTCGCGATATCTCCAGTCCAAAGGTTACATTCTTCCTATCAGGCACAAAGGTCTAGTACACAAACAACATTAATTTTATTGATATCAAAAAGATTGTACATTGAAATAAAAAGTTTGAAAATAATGTGTGTTTTTCTTACATTTTTACGTATTTATTTATTTATTTATTCTTGAGCAAATTGGCAAGTTTACTTTCTGTTAAAGTTTAAATGAATTTACTTCCACCGAAACATTTTTAGACTTAGTTTTCATTTTCTCCCTACGTGACCGAAACTATACCTACGTGAGATTTTACAGTTTACAAAATTAACCTACTTCTAAAGATTAGATTTTTTAAAAATACACATATTATGTTTGTCATGTAAACAAATATACATAGATATTTCGGAATTTTAACGCGTTTATTTTAGTTTAACAACTATATAAGCGGTTAGCTTAAACAATTCGACAGTTGGCTGTAGAAGAGCCTGTCAGTCCAGTTTATGGTAACTATACGAAAGAGGCATCGTGAATTAGTCTAACTGAAAAACTCGCGCACGTTTTTCTTCTTCGGAAGGTATGTGTGTGTGTTTTCGGAACTTAAAATTACATCAATTATCTAATCATATCATAGATTACGTTTTTAGTTGTCTTGTTTACCATCTTTTGATAAACTAAGCAATGCCCATTAAGCAGTGTCGAAGACGTTCGCTACTATATATCTCCCTGATAAAATGTAATTATAAGATACTATAAACAGCATCCTTTCGAGTCGGATCCTACGTCCTAGCAATTACTTACATTTTTCATTTCTTCTGATACATATGCATTTTATTAAGTTTTCCGTGAAATTGAACGAAATATGTGAGGTGAAAATCTTAAGAATGTAAACTGCATTTCATATAAATTTTAGAAGGCAATTGCTTTTCTTTTTTTTTTTTTTTTTTTTTTTT
>NC_068991.1:8478304-8480803 GCF_001194135.2 Octopus bimaculoides | reverse complement strand
AGTGTTTTCCACCATAGCCTTGGGCCAACCAAAGCTTTATGAGTGAATTTGGTAGGTGAGACCTGAAAGAAAAAAAACAAACTTGTGTGTGTAGTGAAATCGTCGTTGTGGTCGATCTTCGAATGCTGGGCCTCATGGAGGCGATGGCAAGTAACCGAGACCTTTGGCAATATGCTGTGCTTGAGAACACTCATCAAACCAAGTGAAATTGTAGTCGTGGCTGTTGCCAGTGTTATATAAATGGCACATAAGGAGTAGCCATTACACTCTTGGAGTGGTTGGTGTTAGGAAGAGCATCCAGCTGTAGAAGCCATGCCAAATCAGACTGGAACCTGGTGCAACTCTCCAGCTTACCAGTTCCAATCAAACCGTCTAACTCTTGCCAACATGGAAAGCAGACATTAAGTGTGATAATGATGATGATGGGTGTTTGTGTTTGCCTGTCCACCTCCACTGCTTGATAACTGATGTTGGTTTGTTTATGTCAAGCAGGGCATCCAGTCAGAAAGCTCTGCCCCATGCAGGCAGCTATTTGTTTCTATAATATTTGGAATCATCTGTCCTCATCCCTCACTTGTTTATTACCGACCCTCCTACTTTTATTTCATGAACAGAAATGAGGTTTCAAATATATCTTTAAAACAGGAAAAGAAATCTTTGTTAAATACTCCGTCTCTCTACCAAATGTGTAGTGCTTTTTATGTGGCACCAGCACTTCACAAATATAAGAATGAGTTTTTATTATCTATTTATTAACATATACAACAGGCTTCTTTCAGTTTTTGCCTACCAAATCCACTCACAAGGCTTTGGTTGACCCGAGGTTATAATAGAAGACACCTGCCCAAAGTGTCATGCAGGCTATAGTGAAGGCCCTTGCATAAGATACGGCACAGTGGGACTGAACCTGAAACCATATGGTTGGGAAGTGAACTTCTAAACCACACAATCATGCCTGCACCTATATAATTTTTTTAAAAACACTTACTTTTTCACAAAAGAAGGAGTGTTTTGAAATGTTGTTAGTTTGGCTTATTACGTCATTTGAGGTGTTCAGTTTAGTAAAAGACACTTGAACAGGAAGTTCTAGTGAGGTGCAGTCCTATTAAGCATTGGTGTAAATCTGAGATATAAGATTGTTTACATTACATTCTTCTCTTTGTCTATTTATTAATGTGTAATTTAAAAATTCTCTAAATATGAACATTCCCATTTGTATTACTATCTATACCAAAATTTGGAACATCTTTTCAAAAATTAAAATTATTTTTGCAGTATGGAAGGTGTATATATAAGTCATTTAAAAACATAAAAACCATTAGATTCTCTTCAATGTTTAAATTTAATTTGTCAAAATATTTTCATCGCTTTGAAACCGCAACCTGTTCACTGGCAAAATTCCTGCATGGCACCTTCTATTATAACCTCAGGCCAACCAAAATTTGTCATTGAATACATTGCAGTTTCAAAGCGACGAAAATATTTTGACAAATTAAATTTAAATGTTGAAGTGAATCTAATGGTTTTTGTGCATTTTTAAATGGGCTTATAAACACCTTCCACGCTGCAATTGTTTTTGTTCCAGCACACAATCTCAGATCAGGTCACTTGTTATGCAAGTACATCTTCGTAAAATTATGCCCAAGTACAATTCAATTTAAATATATACAACATAGAGATGACTAATCCAGTGGTTCAATATCTTCTAATTGAACATTGGATCAGTTATTAGGTAAGTTTATCTCTATGTTGTATATTTTGATTTTTTGAAAAGGTGTTCCAAACTGTACATTATAATTCAATACTGATACTCTATTTTTGCATGTGTGTGTGTGTGCAATATTGTATCAAACTCAGCACTTCTTATTGTACAGGGCTTTCTTCCTCTCTCTCCCTTCCACCAAATCTTGATATAGTTCCATGCTTTAACCCTTTGATAACTATCTGTTGCTAGATTCTATGATACAAACTACCTGTTTTAAAGTGAACTAAATAAAAAAAAGACTTCTATCAAATTTCGTGCTAATTTACGTTTCAAACACCAGCTTGATAATGGTTTCAAATTTTGGCACAAGACCAAGTTTGGGAGGATGAAATCAGTAGATTACCTCGACCCCAGTGTTCAACTGGTACTTATTTTGTCAACTATGACTTTTAAGACTAGCTGCTGACTGACAGGGTTTAAAACACATCATCATCGTCGTTTAACATCCACTTTCCATGCTAGCATGGGTTGGACGACTTGACTGAGGACTGGTGGACCAGGGGACGACACCAGGCTCCAATCTGATTTGGCAGAGTTTCTACAGCTGGATGCCCTTCCTAACGCCAACCACTCTGAGAATGTAGTGGGTGCTTTTACGTGCCACCGGCACGAGGGCCAGTCAGGCGGTACTGGCAACGGCCACGCTCGAAATGGTGTATTTTACGTGCCACCTGCACAGGAGCCAGTCCATCGGCACTGGCAACGATCACAAATGGAAGATATTATTTAAATTT
>NC_068991.1:8475435-8476525 GCF_001194135.2 Octopus bimaculoides | reverse complement strand
TATTTGAACTCTGAATGTGAAGATGAACAAAATTGCTGCTGAACATTCTGCCAGCTCACTGTCTTAATAATAATTACAACAAGAGCACTCAGAGAGCGCAAACCTCCGCCAAAGCAACACCAAAGTCCTCAACGATTAGCCGGAGATGATTTTTAAAATGAGAATAGCTGAAATAAACTTGACAACTCTCACAAACAAGAATACTAAAAATGAACCCAACCGCTCTCAAAAATTAATTAAAAACGGAAAATAATTCAGAATTCTTGTCCAGTACCGGATTGATCCCAAAATCTAATCAGTTTGTGCCAGTCACAAGGCCAAACATCCCTGAAAGTTTCATCCAAATCCATCCAGTGGTTCTTGAGATATTTTGTCCACAGACAAACAAGACTGAAAACAACACCTCCGCCTTCAAGGTGGAGGTAATAATAATGATATGGGCTACAGCAAATATATTCTGCTCAATACCACAAGTTTGCTTGTCAGTTGTTTGACCTTGACCAGTTGAGCGTGTCCCTTAGTGGCTGACAAAATGTGCATCTCTGATCACAAGCTTTCTTGACATAACACAATGGTTGTAAACAAGCATCAGTGTCATACAAGCAACATCATTCATTTCCAGGTCTTCCATGACAAACATTTCTGACCATGGGGAGGTATTTCCTTGCTTGGAAACAGGTTAGAGTATGCTACAGGAAGAGCATCTCTCCATGGAAAATTTATCTCAACAGATGTGTCTGACCCATGCAAGCATGAAAAAGTGGGCATTAAATGATGATCCTCAGAATTAAGAGCTACATACATATTAACATGCCAAAATATACTTAAAAAAAAAAGAAAAGTAATTACATTCAATTAAATTACTCAGTTGTTTTTTGTTTTATTGGAAAATCCTATTTTGTAAAGGAAAAAATATTTGTTTCTTTAAATTCAGAGGAAAAATAAATGACTTTAAAAACGTGCTTATTTTTTGAGGAACTTCTTTACAAAAGACACCTTCAATTTATTTTTTAAACAGCTAAAAAAATATATATATATATATATCTAAATCACTTCAATTTAATTAGTATTTTCATAAATCTTTTTTAAA
>NC_068991.1:8465833-8475365 GCF_001194135.2 Octopus bimaculoides | reverse complement strand
AATAACAATATAAACGTTTTTGTATTGAGAGAGAGAGAGAAATAAAATGACAGGCAGTGTGTGTGTGTGTGCTTAAAGGGAGAAAATCGTTCACCAATTTTTTTTTTCCGTTTTCTCTTACTTGTTTCAGTCTAGCATGGCCATGCTGGGGCACCACTTTGAAGAATCTTTTTTAGTTGACTGAATCAACTCCAGTATTAATTTTTTTTCTAAAGCCTAGTACTTATTCTATCGGTCACTTTTGCAAACCCACTAAGTTACAGTTGTCAAGCAATGGTAGGAGGACAGACACACAAATACATATATATATATATATATACACATATATATACACACACAAGACATCACAGAATAAAAAATTGATGTGGAAAACAAAAATTAATGATTTTCAGGTTTAGTATTCTGAAATAAGTTAAAAACGAGTCTCAGACCTAAATCAGAAAATAAAGTGCAGGTGCCACATAAAAAGCACCTGTGCTGGTGCCACGTTAGAGTACAGTGCCAGTCCTGTGTAAAAGCACCCAGTACACTCTGCAAAGTTGTTGGCATTAAGAAAGGCATCCAGCCATAGAAACCAAGCCATAACAGACAGGGAACCTGAACAGCCCTTTAGCTGGCCAGCTCCTGTCAAGTTGTCCAACCCATGCCAGCATGGAAAACGGATGTTAAATGTTGATGATCATGAACGTGTGTTATGTAGAGTCAACAATGCATAGCCAGTACTTATTTGTCCTAAAATAAAAAAAAATAAACTCACCTATGAATTAAATCTTGTAGAGTTATTTTAAAAGGTTCTTTTGGTTTCACCATATCAAATATTTCATCTCTGACGTCTTCAAATAATATTGGTTCTTGTTTATGTCTTTTCATTTGTTCTTGAATAGCCTGAAATAATTTAATTTACATAACTAAACGTAAAACATAATTGCACAATACATTCATTTAGCTTTTTAATTAAGTATATTCTCAGACTAATTTTTTATGAGTATGTAACATACTCATCCAATAATTGCCTTCATCATCATCGTTTAACGTCCACTTTCCATGCTAGCATGGGTTGGACGATTTGACTGAGGACTGGCTTACATCCAATAATTGTTAATTCTACTCAGTTCAGTTAAAGCAGTTAAATAATTCTTTCTACGCAACTGGTAGTTAATTTACTCTTTACTCTTGGCACAAGGCCCAAAATTTTTGGGGAGGGAGGCCAGTCGATTAGATCGACCCCAGTACGCAACTGATACTTAATTTATTCACCCTGAAAGGATGAAAGGCAAAGTCGACCTCGGCAGAATTTGAACTCAGAACGTGAAGACAGACAAAAAAAACCGCTAGCATTTCGCGCGGCATGCTAACACTTCTGCCAGCTCACCGCCTTTAGGCAGCTAAGTAACGTAAATGTTCATTAGAGTCTATACACATTGAAATCTGTCAAATTCAAGTACAGTACTACCTCGGTTTTCATACAACTCTGATCACAAATGAATCATGCCTTATACATATATATATATATTTATGTAAGGTACTACTGTATTTGTAAACAGTTTTAGGATTTGTAATTTGTATTAAACATATCTTTTGCTAGGGCTCTTAAGGCCAGGTAACTGGCCTAAAGAGTCTTAGGGCATCATCATCATCATCGTTTAACGTCCGCTTTCCATGCTAGCATGGGTTGAACGATTTGAATGAGGACTGGTGAAACAGGATGGCAACAGAAGAAAAAAAAAAAAAAACCTATGAAAGAGTAGACTGTATCTCAGGTAAACGTTAGCACATGAAGCCAAATCAATTCTGGCAGGAAGGATAAAACTACAACTGTGTACTTACTCGATAAAAATAATTGAGTGAGAATGTATCAAGATAACCTTTCTGCTGTACATCTAAAATACGAAAAAGGTACTGTAATGACTGGGGCTCTTTCCGATTCTCCAAGGCTAAAACAAAATCAAGATAAGTTTTGTAGTCCTGAAAAATAAATTAGAAATATTAGACTAATGAATCCATTAAGTTTTGGAAAAAGGCTATTTAAAAAATTTCTTTTTTTTTTTGATATTCAATTAAAAATTATCACCATCATCATTAAATGTTCATTTTCTATGCTGGCAAGCCAGAGGACTGCACCAGGTCTCAATCAGATTTTTGTAGCATTGTTTCTATGACTGGGTGCCCTTCCTAATGCCAACCACTTTACAGAGTGTACTGGGTGTTATTCACATGGCACAGACATGGGATGCATTTTTACTTCATGCCAGCATGGATGCTCCTTACATAGCACCAGCATGGGTGCCTTCTACATGATGCCAGCACAGGTGCATTTTAACATGGTACCAGCATGGGGTGCTTTTTACATGGTACGTAAATTGAATATTATAATTTATATATTACTTCACAAGGATGCAAATTGTATCTATCCAATCATGAAACCAAAAAATATCTTAATACTAACATCAACTCTATTTTTCTCTCCCAATGGATTGGTTTATTATCTTTTTATTTTTGTACATGTATGATATGTAAACTACCTATTCTGTAACTCAACACCATCAACAGTTTCTCCCAATGAATGCATTATATTTTTCCTTCATTTAAAGCAATGTAACTAGTTCATATGCAATCAACATTTACGAAAATAATTTCTAGCTGAAATTTATCATTGAGTCCTGGTTGAACTATTGAATCAATTTTAATTGGTTGAACTATTGAATCAATTTGAATTAATTTTTAAAACATTTGCAAATTAAAAATTCTAAAACTGCTGTTATCTAAATCAGATAGAAATAATTTTGAAGTGGTAATCCCGAGTCTTTAACAAGTATTCTCGAATGTCTGGGTTTAACAAACAAATAAATCTACTCGATATCTACAAATTAAAAAACAAGAAATCAAATTGAGAAATAAAAACAACAAACAAGATGATGAGGATAGGAATGAAGGCAGCTGTCAATAGAAAGTTACATAAAAACAAATCTAAAAATATAGCAAAGGTCTTTGCTATATATATACAAAGGTCTTTAATACTAACCATTTCTCCATCATAAGTTAAGCATTCCTGGAATATTCTGTCAAGAAAAACATCAGTCAAAGTTCCTGTACCATATCTGTGGTGGAAAGAATTAATTTAAAATCATAACAACTCAGAAATAATTCTTTCTAATTTTGGCACAAGGCCAGCAATTTTAGGGAAAGAGGTAAGTTGATTACATCGACCCCAGTGTTCAACTGGTACTTATTTTATTAAAATTGAAAGAATGAAACGCAAAGTCGACCTCAGCAAAATTTGAACTCAGAATGTAACAAGCTGAAAGAAATGTCACTAAGCAGTTTGTGTCTCACGTGCCAACAATTCTGCTAGCTCACCTAACAATTCACAGCTGTTGGTATAACAACTTAAAATTTATAGTTTTACTGAAACAAGAATCATCATCATCATTTAATGTCCGTTTTCTATGCAGACATGGGTTGGACAGTTTGACAGGAGCTGACCAGCTGGAGGGCTGTTCAGGCTTCCTGATCAACACCATTTAAATCCATGTTCCTTACTGACATGTGTAGGTTGGGTTGACAAGATCTGATGGGTCCGAGGACTACATCATGCTCAAATGTTAACTTTAATGTGGTTTCCATAGCTGGATCCCCTTCCTAACACCAGCCACATTACAGTGTGTATTAGATGCTTTTTTTTTTTTTTTTTCATGGCACCAGCACTAGTTAAATCACTGTGCAGTTTGCAAGACTAAGATCTCCTACAACTGGGTAGAGCTACAGTAGACAGGGAGGAGGCATTATACTAGATAAGGGGTTACAGTATGAGAGAAGGAGCCTAACGTTTAAAACCAAATTTATAACAAAGTTAACAAAACAACTTTCTGAAAACAAACAAAAGTCGTCAAATCTGCAGCCTTACATTTTAAAACAGGTTAAATAAGACAACTTTTAGAATTAAACAATATAATAATAATTACCTGGATAATTCTTCTTTGCTAAGCATACCATTGTGGTCTTTATCCAAATTTAGATACTGACCATATACACGCAAAGCAGACGGTGCTGAAAACCAGTTAGATTCTTGCATTTCTTTTGAGAGTTCTTCATCACGTAACTACAAAAAAATATTACAAACTGGTAAACTGGAGCAGTACATTACCATATCTAGAACAAAAGCATCTTTTTAACTAGTCAAATCCTCTCAAAGGATTCCTACACTATTTGTGGCATTATAACTGAAGCTCTGTCAGTCAGTCAGACTGACAGACAGACAAGGCTGTCTAGTGCAGCATTATTGACATCAACCATTGTTAGATCACTGAAGTTAAGTTCAAAATTCAGAAATACTAGGAAACAGGATGTTATATAAGCAAACAAAATGGAAGGAGAATGTTAAATGATGACGATGTAAACAATATCATGTAAACTGAGCTGATGTAAATTGTTACTTATCTAAATTCTCTTGTTAGATCAGTGATAATTCATGCTAATATGTATTCTCTACGAATCCAAACTTACCTCTAATAAATTATCAAGAAAACCACAGGCAAGGATATCCAGAATTTTAATCTTTCCAGTTCGCATAGGATCAAGGAAGAAAAAGAATTTTCTGACAGCAGTACACACATAGAAGGAGTAAAAAGATCTTTCCAAGACATTCAACTGAAAATAAATCAATATTTTGAAACCCAAAATAAGAAGATATATATATATATATATATATATATATGTGTGTTTGTGTGTGTATAACAATTGAATAAACAAATTTATTCTGCTTTATAATAATGAATTAATGGAGAAATTGTATCCTCACATAAGATGTTTACAAAAAAATAGACAATTTATATATGTTCAGTTCTATATTTAAGAGATGAGTAATTATGTTCATTATTTACATTTGATGGATATTTGTCCTCATCTTGTTTGTCATTAACACAACGTTTCGTCTGATATACCCTGCAGCCTTCATCAGATGTCTTGGGGAAATTTCAAACCTGGGTTCTCACTCCTTAGGTATTTTTCAATGTTATTATTATTACTATATATATATAATTATTATTACTATATATATATATATATATATATATATATATATATATGGTTTCTACACAGTTTCCATCTACCAGGTACAATCACAAAGAATTAGTCAGCCTGAGGCTATAGCAGTAAACACTAGCCCAAGGTTCTGTGCACTGGGACTGAACCTGAAACCAGGTGGTTGGTTTCAAAGTGAGTTTTTTAACCAAACAGCCATGTCTGCACTTGTAAAAGAAAATTTCAAGACTTTTTCAATGTCGGTCACTCAGATTTTGACGAATTAGTGTCATCACCTGCTACTTTCAGAATGCATCCCACTTTTAAACAAGAAATTTATTTCGTAGTATTTGGATGTAACAGTAGCTGGAAAAAAAAACCTTAATATTTTACTAATAGATATTATCATTGGCTGTGGAAAGAAAAACAAAGCCAATCTCAGAAGGATTTCAACTCAGAATCAAAAACAACTCTGCTATTAACTGTTGATTATGTAACACCCTCTAAATATAATTAGATAAGTTTTGGCCAGTATTGGCCGAGGTCATGTCTAAATATCATCACTTGGAAAAGACATTTAAAGGTGTTTCATACGAGTTGTTTTTGGGCACCATAGCCCATTCAAGTATATATATATATGCACACACATATATCATAAAAACCATGTACAATCAATATATATAGCATTCCTGTTATATTAGATAACATGAAAATTATTAAGCATAGAAGTGTTATTAACTCTTGAGCATTCTGATTACTCTATCAAATGTAATGCTTATTCATTCACATTGTTTTGAATTTGCCAGGCCCGCCTGACTGGCTCCTGTGCCAGTGGCACATAAAAAGTACCCACTACACTCTCAGAGTGGTTGGTGTTAAGAAGAGCATCCAGTTGTAGAAACATTGCCAGATCAGTTTGGAGCCTGGTGCAGCCTCCTGGCTTGCCAGACCCCGGTCAAACCATTCAACCCATGCCAGCATGAAAAACGGACATTAAACGATGATGATGATTGTGGGATAGGTGTGAGAAGCTAGATCCAGTTGGTTTGAACATAAAACAGATAGAATATCTGATCCAGATTAAATGCTAAAGAGCTAAGCTGGCCGTATCCGGCCAAAATATTCCACCTGTTTACTTTTCAAACCAACCAGACTCTCCCACTCACATCTACTCCCACATTGCCATCACATCATCAAAACCTCAAAACTACAAAATAATAATGCAGGACAAATTCAAAACGAAATGACTATATAATCATTACATTTGACAGAGTAATCAGTGCTAAAGGGTTAAAAAGTTAATTAAATGAAGAAGAGTTGTTATTTTTTAATATAGCTGTTAATAAACATAAGAAATATTTGTTAAAGTATTATTATAGACTGTTAAACAATTTTGAAGAATAGAAGCTGAGATACAGAGGAAAGACAAGTGTAACAAGATTTTTTAAATGAAATACTTAAGACATGCTTTCCAAAATAACAATGATAAAGTATATATTACCAAAATTTTTTAAAAGGGCAAAGAGTTTTAAATGGATAATTTGTTTTTTTTTTATTTCTCAGTTGAAAACTTTAAAAATTCTAAAAATTATTATTATTATTATTATTATTATTAAGGACATATGACATGGCTTAGTGTGAACTAATTTCAATTCCTAGATTGGGTGGGGCATTGTGTTCTAGAGCAAAACACTTCACTTCACATTGCTCTGCAATCACTTTGACGCTTGACGTGTGGTACACAGTGCTTCTGTTCAAACAACGTTGATTTGATGGAGAGAGTGAGCTAATGTACAGCATGAACATTTGGTCACTATAAACAAGTCATTTGTGCAGGTCATTCAGCAACAGCTGAATGCTCATACGTCGTCTTTGATGGGAGAATCCATCATTATTAATAACAACACAAGAAATGCACAGAAAATAGACTCCATCAAATGCCAATGGAGATACGTAGAAGTAGTTGATAGCTTTCATTACCTAGCTGTGGAGGTGGATGCTCTGAGAGCTTAGCTGCTGGAATAAGAATAGGCTGGGCAAAATTCAGAGAGCTTCTACCTTTGTTGGTAACAAAGGGCCTCTCTCTGAGTGAAAGGCAGATTGTATGATGCCTGTTTGCAAACAACCATGCTACATGGTAGTGAAGGGCTGTGACTGCAGAGGACATGCATAGGCTTGAAAGAAATGAAGCCAGTTGCTTTGCTGGATGTGCAATGTCAGTGTGCATGTACAACAGCGTACTTTGAGAGAAAAATTGGGCACATCAGAAAGTGATGTGCAAGGGAGACAACTGCGCTAGTATGGTCATATGATGCATACGGACGAGGACAGCTGCGTAAAGAAGTGCCGATCTCTAACCATGTAGGGAACGTGAGGAAGAGGTAGACCCAGGAAGACTTGGGACAAGGTGGTGAAGTATGATCAGATGTTGAGTTTCCATGAGGCAATGACAAGTGATCAAGACCTTTGGTGATTTGCTGTGCTGGAGAAGATTCATCAAACCAAGTGAAATTGTAGTTGTGGCCAGTGCCAGCGACACAAAAGCAATCATGCTGGTAACATGTAAGAGCACAAATGCCAGTGACACATATAAGGCACCCACGACACTCTTGGAGTGGTTGACGTTGGGAAGGGCAAAGAAACCAAGCCAAATTCAGACTGGAATCTGGTGCAGCTCTCCATGTTACTAGTTCCAGTCAAACTGTGTAACCCATGCCAGCATGGAAAGTAGATGCTAAATGATGATGATTATTATTATTATAATAATAATATGACTCTTTATAGAAACACAGATGTTTGTATTCCAATTACAATGGAAAAATGAATCTTGAACAAAGTAAGATAATTAATACTTTAAATAATAGTCCACTCCGTAAAGTGGATTGCATTAGGATGGGCATCCAGCTGTAAAAATCATGCCAAAAGAGACAGTGGAGCTTGGTGCAAGCTCCTATCAAACCATCCACACCAATACCAGCATTGAAGACAGACGTTAAATCATGATGATGATATTTGTTTGTTTTACAATGTGGAGGCACATGGCCGAGTGGTTAAGGTGTCAAACATGCAATTGTAAAATCACGGTTTCATTTTCCAGATAAGGCAGTTTGTCGTGTTCTTGAGTGAAAGGCATCATTTCATGTTGCTCCAGTCCACTCAACTATAGACGAGTCCCAGTAATAGGTGGGGAGTTAAACCTGCAAGGGGACAAGCGTCCTGTTCAGTGAGTAGTGCTGTAATCTCACTCAGTCACTTATATGCAATTGAAACTGGATTAAGCCCCAGCTTTAACCCCTTCAGTCACTTTGGACAATTTTTCAGCAAAAAAAATATAAATTATAATTAAGCTGAGTCACAGTTACCAATACATTGGACACCTTTAAATTGCATATATAACCAAGATCACAAGATTTTTAGCCAGTGTTTGCTCACAAGTCATAGACGATGGCTGTGTCTTCTCGTAAATCTCAGAGATGTTAATTAAATTGGGTTTTACCACCTGGTCTTAACTAAATTTTTTATTTATCCATGACAAAAATTAAACATACTGAATTCTTTAAAATTTAATCAATATGTGTTATTTACCTGTATTTTAGTATAAATAAAAAATTAAAGTTAAAAAATAGTTTTATTTTTTTTATCCATGGGTTAAGATTCCTAGGTCGCATGGAAAAAAAAATACTTTACAAATACAGAACCAATTGCTAAAGAATAGAATGTTGGGAGAAAATGTACCAGGAAAGAAAATACAATTGAAAAATAGAAATTAAAAAGACAAGCTTAAGGGAGAAATAGACTTGTTCATAGTTAATATTTCAAAATTCAGAAATGACAGTTAACCGTAAACATTGCAGTAGTATGAGGCATTTGAAGGAAGAAACAGGATAGAAAATTGTGGTCGAAATATAGAAATGTGAAGTAATTCGTTTTACTTCCATTTTTTTTTTTCTTCCATATATATAATATATTCACAATCTGTCTCAACAAATTCTGTCTGATCCATGATGCAAGCATAGCAGAATGGGTTAGATGATGATGATGATGATGATGGTGATGATGATGATGGTGGTGGCGATGATTCACTCGACTGTACTTCAATATGTAGCCTGAACAGTTCTACGCAAGTAATGTCTTTTTTTTTAGTGGGTGGGGTATTTATTTGATATATGAGCAGCAGTTATGATTTGCAGGTTCAAGAAGTTTGCTTCCCAACCACATGTGGTTATAGTATTTATATATATATGAAGCCAGTATGCTCCGTTGGATGTGTAATGTCAATGTGAATACCCGTCAGAGTGTAAGTATCTTGAGAGAAAAGCTGAACATTAGAAGCATCAGTTGTGGCGTGCAAGAGAGACGATTGCGCTGGTATGGACATGTGGTGAGAATGGAGGAGGATAGCTGCGTGAAAAAGTGCCACACCCTAACAGTTGAGGGAACCCGTGGAAGAGGTAGGCCCAGGAAGACCTGGGCTGAGGTGGTGAGGCAAGACCTTCGTACATTGGGCCTCACC
>NC_068991.1:8428491-8465524 GCF_001194135.2 Octopus bimaculoides | reverse complement strand
TGTGCGGGTGGCACATAAAAGACACCATTTCGAGCGTGGCCGTTTTCGTGCGGGTGACACGTAAAAGCACCCACTACACTCTCTGAGTGGTTGGCGTTAGGAAGGGCATCCAGCTGTAGAAACTCTGCCAAATCAGACTGGAGCCTGGTGTTGCCATCCGGTTTCACCAGTCCTCAGTCAAATCGTCCAACCCATGCTAGCATGGAAAGCGGACGTTAAACGATGATGATGATGATGATGATGATACATATATATGTGTATAATAAATATTATATATAAATACTATAATAAATATTATATATATATGTATATAAACACACATATACACAGAGGAAGAGAGAGAAATTGTTATAAAGTTCCAGGAGAAAGTAATGAAATAATAGGTATATGGGAGGGTAAGAAAAGGTGTTTGTTCATAGAGAAAGGGATGATGATCATCAGAATCAACCACTTACCCTATACCCTCCTTTAATTATCCAAGTATGGAGCTGGGAATTCTTTAAGAAATAAAGATATTTTAGTTAAGGTTTTTTTCTTTTGCTTTTTGTTTTTGGAGGGGGGGGGATGTTTTTGTAATTTCTTTTCTTTATCACTGAAAGAAATTGTTTACTTGTAAAATGACTATTTTCTTCAAAATAAAATAATCCTTTCATGTCCATTAGAATGAAATAACACAAATAATTGGTTAAAATAACAACAATAAATGAAACAAAATTTTAATGGTGTTCAGTTTTGATGTCTTTCCTAAAGCCAAATCAAACATGAAAAGTAGTGAATTTATATTCAAAGGAATAAACATCTTAGTCGTGGGAGGATTGCTGGTGTGACAGCTAGTTATTAGTTACGGGATATTTGGTGGTGATGGTGCCACATAAAAAGCACCCAGTACACACTGTAAAGTGGTTGGTGTTAGGAAGGGCATCCAGCTGTAGAAACCATATACACCGCCAGAAGTTGTTGTTGACAAACAGCAGCAGTAATTTTATTCAGCTGAATACATGTCATTGATTGGTTGAAATTACCGAAATACGACAACTTTAACACAAAATAACTTTGAAAATACAAACTTTTCTCAACAACACTAAGAGTAAAAGATGTTTTATATGACACATTTTACCAGTGTCCGATGTTTGAAAGTGTTTAGTTACAAAAAATTAATTTCTTGATGTGTCGTTCAAAGGGAAAAGAACCCAATTTTTTTTCAGAATCTCATTAATTCTCAAACTGTATTACAGACCAAAGAGAAAACTGTAAATATTTTAAATAAAAACACATGCACCAAATATTAAAGAGTCAACTTACTCGTGGTAATGTTGGGATAAGTTCTAAAATGTAGTTCTCTAGATCCTGCAGAAAAATACAAATGCAAAATTAATGTTAATTTTGTAGTTTCTTTGAAATCTTATCCTATAAATTAGAGGAAAATGATGAAAGCCACTTAACAATTATAAGAAGTTTCTTAAATGATAAAAGTTTATTTCTCGATATAAATGTCATCTTAATATTTAATCTCTTTGCAATAATATACTATTTTGTTCTGCACAGGCCTTAATTTGTGTTGTTTCATTTTGAATTCTTCAGTTCACAAATGGGATTTCTTAAAGCAACCCAGCACACTCTGTAAAGTGGTTGGCATCAGGAAGAGCATCCAGCTGTAGAAATCATGCCAAAACAGACAATTGGAGTCTGAACAACCAACCCATGCCAGCATGGAAAACGAATGTTAAACAATGATGATGACGATATACATACATACAGACACACATACATATCATATATATATATATACTTGAAAACAGGTGAGAGTTGGCGACAGGGAGAGCATCTGATCATGGAAACTTTGCCTTGTCAAATTCCATCTGACCCATGCAAACATGGAAAAGTGGATGTTAAAACAATGATGATATCTATACTGTTTACAGTACACAAAAAATCCAACAAAAAATTTTATATATATTTAATACATTTTTATTAGATATACTTTACATATACTCTTTTACTTGTTTCAGTCATTTGACTTGCAGCCATGTTGGAGCACCGCCTTTAGTCAAGAAAATCGATCCCAGGACTTATTCTTTGTAAGCCTAGTACTTATTCTATCGGTCTCTTTTGCTGAACTGCCAAGTTACGGGGGTGTAAACACACCAGCATCGGTTGTCAAGCAAAGCTAGGGGGACAAACACAGACACACACACACATATATATATATATATATATATATATATATATATATATATGACGGGCTTCTTTCAGTTTCCGTCTACCAAATCCACTCACAAGGCTTTGGTCAGGCCGAGGCTATAGTAGAAGACACTTGCCTAAGGTGCCATGCAGTGGGACTGAACCCAGGACCATGTGGTTGGTAGTGTGTATGTGTCAAATGTATGAGCCAGAATCCTCCTCATTGGTTTTGCTCTCTCTCTCTCTCTCACTCCCTTTCATTTTTATTATCACATTCACATTTTCTGGCATAATACAAATCCAAAGACAAAAGCTTACCGTTTCTTTCAAATAACCAAGCCCAGTAACATCATATAAAGATAATCCAATTCTTGTTTGATGCAACCAAACTTTTCGCATCACATAATTAAAAAACTGCATAATAGGTATTCTTCCATAATGTTCATTCTGATATAATTTTCCAAAAATAGTAGCAGTGAAGAAAGATCTAAAAAAAGAAAAAAAACATTGCTTCAGACTACAAAAAATACAACTAATAATTTAATATTTTCTGATTATTTAAGTACAATTTTCCATGTATTATCAGGTATAAAAGCATTTTTAATACATATACAGATATATATATCATCATCATCGTTTAACATCCGCTTTCCATGCTAGCATGGGTTGGACGATTTGACTGAGGACTGGCAAGCCAGAAGGCTGCACCAGACTCCAATCTGATCTGGCAGAGTTTCTACAGCTGGATGCCCTTCCTAATGCCAACCACTCCGAAAGTGTAGTGGGTGCTTTTACGTGCAACCGGCACGATGGCCAGTCAGGTGGTACTGGCAACGGCCATGCTCAAAATGGTGTATTTTACGTGCCACCAGCACAAGTGCTAGAAGGCAACGCTGGTAATGATTACGCTCAAATGGTGCTATTTATGGGCCACTAGCACGGAAGCCAGACAGCTGCTCTGGCAATGAACACGCTCGACAGTGCTGTTAGTGCTCCACTGGCGCAGGTGCCAGTCATTGAATATGGTTCAATTACGATTTAGATTTCACTTGCCCCAACAGGTCTTCGCAAGCAGAGTTTAGAGTCCAATGAAGGAGAGATTGGCATGGGTGCCAGTCGTCAGGTTCAGTTCGATTTCGATTTCTGCTTCCAGATTTCAAATTGCAAATTTCAAATTATGAAAACTCAATTACATTAATCAAATAAAAATACATTGATAATCGTGTAATCATACTTGCACTTGCTCCCTGCTTGTTCAGCCACTTTAAGAAAGTCATGATAATTTATCATCTGTTCGTCAGCAACAAGAGGTGGAGTGTGATGTTTGTCAAGTAGAAACCATAAATGCTACAAAGAGATGAAATCCATTTTACATAAAAACTATCGGTGTATCTATGAAAAAATAAATTATATAAAGTTAAATGGTAGACAAAATTTACAACTTCACTGTCCTGTATTCCATACCTCAAAGGGATAAACAGATTTGAAGGAGAAATCCAAATTAGTGAAATTATGTGTCCACCCTGCTGGGTAGTTGGTGTTAGGAAGGGTATCCAGCTGTAAAAAACCCATACCAAAAGTCTGGTGCAGGCTCTTGCCTAGCCAGCTCCTATCAACTAATGGCAGAAAGGACTTCTCATACTCAATTCTATGTAAATGACATAATCAGCTCTGTTGGCAGTTAATAAAGCAGCATGAGAAAGTTGTTCCTGCTGTCAATAAAGATACACACCTTTCAGTTAAAAGAATGGTCATGTAATTCAACATGCCTGAAATGTGCTAATGACAACAATCGAAATCAAGCAAACTATAATTAGAGAATTAGAGCTGAAGAGAGACACATTTGTATACTGAGCCCTTTTTTATAGGGGATAATCATCATCATCATCATTTAACATTCATTTTCCATACTGGCATGGGCCAGATGGTTTGACAGGATCCAGCAAACTGCAGGGTTGCATTGTGCTCCAGTTTCCACAGCTGGATGCTCTTTCTAAAACCAACCATTTTACAGTGTGTACTGGGTGCTTTTTCAGTGCCACTGACACTAATGGAATTTACCAAATTAACTTGCAAGACAGGAAAGAACAAGAAATACAGTAAAAGATGACCATAATTTTTAAATGATATATTACCTGCAGTTCTTCATTTCCAAGTAAAACACGGCTTCTTCTTTGCAAAAACAAGGCTCTAACAATAAAAAGAAGAATGAACAGAAACAGAATTTTGTTCTTTAATTCTAAAATAATATGGTGTATTAAATATTTTATAAAAAGCTGTTAATACATGACAGTAATCCTGTCAAACAATATAGAAATATAATTACCTTGCTTCTTCTCGAACCTTTTGCAATAAGATTTCCTCTTCTAGAGGGAGCTAAAGTTAAAGAAAAATTTTGAAATATAGAATAGCCATCCAAGATGAGGATAAAAATTCCAAACTAAACCTATAATTTAGAACACAGAACAATTTTTTTCATTTTGTTTTACAGCCACATTTTTAATGCTATCATCATCATCGTTTAACATCTGCTTTCCATGCTAGCATGGGTTGGAAGATTTGACTGAGGACTGGTGAACCGGATGGCTGCACCAGGCTCCAATCTGATCTGGCAAAGTTTCTACAGCTGGATGCCCTTCCTAACGCCAACCACTCCGAGAGTCCAGTTGGTGCTTAAACATGCCACCGGCACGAGGGCCAGTCAGGCGGTACTGGCAACGGCCACGCTCAAAATGGTGTTTTATACGTGTCACCTGCGCAGGAGCCAGTCCAGTGGCTCTTAACATGGCACTATATTGTGTGCTTTTATGTGGCACCAGCATGAGGACTCTTGCAGGCCAATCTCCTTTATCAGCGGCGAGGACAGACTTAAAACTTCTGCTATGTAGGACGAGCTTTCTTGAATACAATAAGGCACCAAGTATCTCAATCCTTTGTCATCTCATCTGAAAGGTTCACCGTCCTGAGGTCATTCTTCAGTACTTCATCCCATGTTTTCCTGAGTCTCTCCATTCCATGCGTTCCATAAAAATATGGAACACTTAACAAATTTGTGTATCATCCTTGAGGCTAACACAAACTCTACAGATACAATCTGTAATAAAATTATGCAGGACTTTCTTAAAGTTTGATACAGTAATAAACCAACTTCCATCTTCTAGAAAAAATGCTAATAAACAAAAAGAAGAAGACATACACGTATGTTTGTAAATATGTACATAGTATATGGTAAAATAAAGAAATTGGGAAACTGAAAAAAAATCACTATTTTAAACAGTAGCTTACTTGACAATAGAATTTTGGAATGCTATAGTATGTGTTATTATTCTGAACATTGTTTCCCTTCCAAAGTTGATAATATTTGGTAAAAAGTTCTAATTCTTCCAGCTGAGATTTTTCTTTGTTTTCAGTAGCTAAAAGAGAAATATGACATGAAAAAATATTTGGAAAATATTCAACAGCAAAAAGACATAAAATTGAGTGTTAAAAAAAAAATTAAGCTTTACATAATTGGTACAGGCATGGCTGTGTGATAAGAAATTAGCTTCCCAACTACGTGGTTTCAGGTTCAATCCTACTGCATGGCACCTTAGACAAATGTCTTTTACTGTAGTCTTCAGCTAACCAAAGCCTTCTGAGTGGATTTGGTAAACAATAACTGAAAGAAACCCGAAGTATAAAAATACATGTGTGTGTGTATTACTGTCTCCATGTCTTGATTTTGCATAATAGTTGTAAACTAATGTTTCTGTCATGCATGCAGAGTCTTTTATTTCTAATCTTCCATGACAACATGTCTGGTCATGGGAAATATTACATTACATGGAAAAAGGTGGCGTTATGGGAAATATTACATTACATGGAAAAAGGTGACGTTGGCAACAGGAAGAACATTTGGCCAGAGAAAATCTGCTTCAAAATATTTTCTCAGACTGTGTGAGCATGGAAAAATGAATATTAATAATGATGATGATAAATTTAGAAGTACATCAACTCCACTACTTAATACAGGGCGTTGTCGACTTACGACCACAACTGGTTCCGACTGACTGGTCGTAAGTCGGCCTGTAGGGATACATAGCTTTGTTTAATAGTTTTACATTCTTAAGGTACATTCTGATAGAAGTCACACACAGCATTCTGTATTATACAATTATACTGGCGTTAGTCAAAAAGTCCGGATCTCAAGCAGTCGTCTTATAAACAAATACGAGGGTGCCTCCATGTCTCTACGACAGGATAGTCATCCAACACAGTAGCAATCGATAACCAAACATAGGGGAAGCTGACATCATCCAAAGAAATTAAACCCATTAGATTTCAACTGAACTATTTATTATTGCTGCCAGGAGCTGGCGCGCCAATCGTCGTAAGGCGGATAAGTCGTAACTCGACGACGACCTGTAATAATCTATTAATTTTGGCATATGGGCAGCTATTCTGAGTAAAGGGAGCAAGTCGTTTACATCAAATACAGTACTTGACTAGTACTTTATTTTATCTACGGCGAAAGGATGAAGAGTGTGAACTCCGAACGTAAAGACTCAGTAAGAATACTACGAAGTATTCTGTCCAACGCACCAACGATTCAGCTAGCTCACGACAGTTTCATATTTTGGCACAAGGTTAGCAATTTTAGGGTAGCGGGTGAGTCGATTACATCGACCCCAGAATTCAACTAGTATTTATTTTATCGAGCCTGAAAGGCAAGTCAACCTCGGTGGAAAGCATTTTGTCCGGTGAGATAACGATCCTGCCATCTTTTCGGAGTCAATAAAATAAAGAACCAGTCCAAGTACTGAGGCTGACGGTATCAACTAACCCCTCCCCTCAAAACTGTTGGCCTTGTGTCTTAAAGTTTATTATTGTTATTATTATTATTATACTCTCCATGTTATACTTCAAGAAAGCAATCTAGTTTATGGAACGAGATGTCTCCGTCAGTTCCAAACTAACCTTTCTTCCCATCCGAATAATCGTTAATAAAAAAAACGATGATGATGAAATTATATAATGAAAACAGCAAGTATTTTCCACGATATACACATACACGGGAAAATAACACAATTCACGGTTATATTTTTAAATGTTTAAAAATGAAATCTTCAGGCTAAAATTTTAAGTAAAGCCTAACGAACAAGATGTGTTTACTTACGTTATCGTAAATTTAGGAAATGGCTATAGAAAGTCGAACAGGAAAACTATGAAGCAGTAACTATCATGGACAATATTGTTTAATAATGCGTATATGTGAATCTATATATACATATATATATATTATATGTATTTATTTTCTCTAAGTTAATAATTAACTCGGACAAAATAAATTGGTTATAGATACCAGGGTAGCAAAGATCACAAAATGACTGTGGTGTAACTCCTGTTTATGAGGTAGAAACTCCTTGTTATTTTGGGTACTTGAGTATATATAAATTTAATGAATGGAGTAAAACGCATATGTTAAATGAATTCTTTTATTTCCAACATATGTTTCGAAGATTACAAATTATACCTTGCATAGGAATAGGTGATGTTGATAAGGATGTAATCTTCTCTTTAGGGAAATGCATGAGAACCAGCTTAAACGTAAGACATTTTAACCGAATATATGTTGGAAATAAAAGAATTCATTTAAAATATGCGTTTTACTCCATTTACTAAATTTATATATTTACTCAAGTACCCAAAATAACAAAGAGTTTCTACCTCATAAACAGGAGTTACACCACAGTCATTTTGTGATCTTTGCTACCCTGGTATCTATTAACCAATTTATTTTGTCCGAGTTAATTATTAACTTAGAGAAAATAAATACATATAATATATATATATATATATATATATATATATATACCAAACAGATAGGTTGAATTGGTGGTATCTAAGGCCATAATGGAATATGCACAAATGTTTAGGGAGGTCTTGATGTGTAAACAAACACTGACGAATAACATGTCTCACAACAGGCTTTATCGTGTATAATAATTATAAATGTTCGATTGATTAAGCGGTAAATACAAAGGATTCTTATTTAGAATAAAATAAAAACAAGAACGGACAGCAATTAGAATTCTTAAGTTAACGGAAGTTTTTGTTTTACCAGTGTTAATCTCAAGACATCTCTTTAATTTTCGCCGAAAATTTGCCACGTTTCTCACCCCTTGGTCTATCAGCGTCATGGCCATTAATTTCTGTTCAGACTCAACGACAAATAACGTCAGTCCGTTTTATAAGAAGTTAAATAATTGAGTTCATACGAGTGTTTGACCATTATCTCCGCAGACGACAAACATGCACCACCATCTTCGAATTTCCTTCCGACTAAATGAATTCTGATTGGCTGCAATGAAGTCACGTGCCTACCGGAAGTTCGTGGTTTGTTTCTTTACAAAAACATTATCCAGCGGATGTCTTCGGGATTCCGACGCATTTAAATCAATTCCCCCAACTTGCATTCAAAAATCAAAATATATAATATTGTTAAAACAATCATGGAAACTTACAGAAACAACCGTGTAAATAAAAAAGGTGCCAACAAAACAGAAAAAACGACTGATTTGGAATTTGGTGGCATTTTGGGAACTGCAGTAAACATTGTAGCTTTGCCATGCATTGTCATTATTATGAATCTCATGTGTAACGAACAAACATGTAAATTCGGTCAGTTACCTTTCATTTATAACTGGTGGACGTATTTTTTCGATTGGACTGCAGTGTCGATGTTTTTATTTTGGATGATATTCCAATCTTTCTTGGCTATACTTCCTGTTGGAAAATTGTACCTAGGTGTCCCATTAAGAGATGGGTCACGACTTCAGTACAGATGTAACGGTTTCCTAAGTTTATTAATATCTATATTTGGTTTTGTAGCTGCTGTCCACATGGGCTTCCCAGCTAGCATTATTTACGACAAGTTTTTTCAAATGATGATATTTGCTTTAATTTTCAGTTACATTTCAAGTATTTTACTTTACATAAGATCCTGGAAAGTAGCACCTTCAAAACTAGCTCCGAATGGAAACTCGGGGAATATGTTTTACGATTTTTTCATGGGACATGAACTCAATCCAAGGATCGGTTCTTTCGATTTGAAATTCTTTTGTGAAATGCGTCCAGGATTGATTGGCTGGGTTATAATTAACCTTAGTTTTGTTGTAAAATCCTATTTTGATCATTTTGGGCCATCACCTGCCCTCTTGCTTGTAACTATCTTCCAAGGCTTTTATATAGTTGATGCTTTGTGGTTCGAAGAAGCTATATTAACCACTATCGATATAACCTCTGATGGGTTTGGTTTCATGTTGTGTTTTGGTGACCTCGTCTGGGTACCATTTTTGTATACACTACAGGGTAAATACCTTATGACGCAATCTCACAGCCTTCCGTGGTATGTTTTAACTGCATTAACTGTCATAAACTGTATTGGTTACTTTATTTTCCGTTCATCTAATTCCCAGAAAAATACATTTAGACGTGATCCCAAACATCAATCGGTAGCGCATTTACAAAGTATCCCCACTTCATCCACCAATCGCCGATTATTAGTATCTGGATGGTGGGGCATGTGCCAGAAACCTAACTATTTAGGAGACATTATTATGTCTCTCTGCTGGTCTTTGACCTGTGGGTTCGGAAGCATCATTCCTTACTTTTACCCAATTTATTTAATCATCTTATTAATCCATCGCGAGAGACGAGATTCGGCTGCGTGTGAAAAGAAATATGGAAATAGCTGGAAGAAATATTGTAGTAAAGTGAAATATCGAATTATTCCTTATATATACTAAAAGTGAATTTTTTCGGGGTTTATGCGGTTTCGCACCACTCCTCGAAAAAGGTTCACGCGGCGGAAATGTAAACGAAACCCTTCCTCCCTTTAAAATTTTTTTTTTCTTATTCATTTTATAGCACACGTGTTTATCATGAATGTTCTGTGTAAATTATATTGACACGAGTAATATAACCTACTTTGATCTGTCAAGATTAACATTCCGAGCTAAATATTGTTTTAATCCTTATATATTACATTTCAAATGTAATGCATATATACTGACAAATGTACAACTTTCATATTATAGCGCTGCATACTTTTTATGTTTTACAGACTTTCTATGTCGTGTGACTCAACCCGATTAGTACTAGATCGGAGTTACATTTCAATGAGAGCTTACACACACATTCTTTCCTCGACTCCCTGTTCCCTCAAACACATTTAAAAACCTACTTTCTCCAGGCTTGTCACATATACTCACTCCCTTTATTTTACTCTCACGTCTCGCTACTGAAAAACGCCTTTGTTTTTTTGTTACACCTTCTGCCTTTCTAACATGTTATATCTCTAATACAACATCAGTTTCCACCCTTTCTCTTCTCTTTCCTCAAGCCCTGACGAAGGATATCTATCCAAAATGTTGATTTCTCTTCCCTCCCTTTACAGTATTATATTGACTTTGTTCTCTTGACCTGTGTCTGTGTTTTGCACTATTTTTGCTCGTGCCTTACCTGGATGTTAATTGTTGTACTACCACAGATTACCACTAGACCTTTTGTTGTTATTATTTTTATTATTATTATTATTATTATTATTAAGAAGGTGGCGAACTGGCAGAATTGTTAGCATGTCGACCAGAATGCTTCGTGGTATTTCGTCTGCCGCAACGTTCTGAGTTCAAATTCCGCCCAGGTTGACTTTGCCTGTCATCCTTTGGAGGTCGATAAATTAAGTACCAGTGAAATACTGGGGTCGATGTATTCGACTTATCTCCTCCCCCACAAAAGTGGCTGCTCTTGCGGCAAAATTTGAAGCCGTTATTATTATTATTATCATCTTGATATAAAGGACTTCTTGCAACTAGAGTTTTACTTGGATGGACATTTTACTGTGGGACAACATTATTGAACTTTATTGAAAATTTTCCTTTTTACTGGTATTTCGGAAACACTGATTATATATACACTTGATTGAATCAAATTTTACAAGTTATATCTTGGAGCTCCCCCACCGAAAAAGTGCCTCACAGAAGTCCTTACTCAAGAGTTTTTATGAGTGCATATTTCATCAAGGATTTCTTGATCAACATACATGTTTCCTTCCTTTTAGTATGCTGCATGCTTGAGCCAACACTGCTCTTTTATCTGCTGACAAATCAATAAAACAGATGGAAATAATGGTATCAAAAAAAGATTTTCCTTGAAGCATTCACCATAGCCCTTAACAAATTGAACATTAGTTGTTTTGTCGTCCATAGAGTTTTCAATGGTAGTCTATATTCTGATTACCAACACGAAGTCCTTGTGAACCACAGTTATTGTATACGTTATTCATGTCTTGATGCCCACTTGAATGCTAAACTACATGAACTGAGTTTGAGAACATCTTTTTTCCCCCGCAGAAAAAAATTAATAGTTTTCCTATAATACCTTTTCCATTTTACATCATGAACAATACATTTTTTATGAATTAATGCGAGGCCTTTTTGCCTAATATTATAAAGCACTGATTTTTAATATCGTCGATATTTTTTGATCTGCCCTACACAATATTATTTATGCTAGGTTCAGATTTGAAAAGACTGCTTAATAACTTCCTGAAATACTTCAAGTACTGACTAGATTCTTAGAACCAAACATTCTTATTAGTTTAATCTGCTGGAAGAAGCAAATGTTGTAATACTTTGTGATAATGGATCTAATTTTATTTAATATCATTTTTAGGACAAAAATGATATCTTTTTTCTAACCCATTAACTGCAAAATTGTGGAGGCGCAATGGCCCAGTGGTTAGGGCAGCGGACTCGCGGTCATAGGATCACGGTTTCGATTCCCAGACCGGGCGTTGTGAGTGTTTATTGAGCGAAAACACCTAAAGCTCCACGAGTCTCCGGCAGGGGATGGTGGCGAATCCTGCTGTACTCTTTCACCACAACTTTCTCTCACTTTTACTTCCTGTTTCTGTTGTGCCTGTAATTCAAAGGGTCAGCCTTGTTACACTGTGTCATGCTGAATATCCCCGAGAACTACGTTAAGGGTACACGTGTCTGTGGAGTGCTCAGCCACTTGCACGTTAATTTCACGAGCAGGCTGTTCCATTGATCGGATCAACTGGAACCCTCGACAGAGTGCCAACAACTGCAAAGTTAAATTTCATGGTTATTCTAGTAATGATGTTAAACATCTACCAAAATATAGAATTGGTTGTTTTCTGCAAGTCACATTGCCTCAATAAATTTGACATATCTCAACAAAAACTAGTTTCAAATATAACATTCCCCAACAAATGATAATTGTTATACAAAACTGCTTTCTGCACTTAAGGGTAATGAAATTTTGAATGGATATATCTGATTTGTGCAGTATTAGGGTTAAGACGTTTTTTAAGAACTAAAATATATTCTAAAGTGTAAATTTTTGATTAATCAAGTTGCTCAGAGTTGTCTTATATACAAGACATCTCACTTTGAAATTCATTCTCTAACATTTTAGTATTACTTTTACATTAAAAAAATTGCATTTTGTAAAGTAAAAACAATTTTATGATTGTGTTTGTAATTGTTGTCATTGGGCCTCACATTTGTCCTGATTGAGTAAGTCTATGAATGAAGCCATTCCAAGTATGACCACTCTGTCTTTTTGTATATCTAGAATTGCTTTATCCATTGTACCCATTTTTTAAAGTGGGTGAGATATAATTTGAAGAAGGTTTAGCTGTTATTTCTAGCAGGTTGAGTGACCACTTAGAGTCCTCCTCTAGCTCATGCTTGTACTGATTGTTCGGTATTCTAGCAGCTATGAACCTTTACATTGTTACTCAGCCTGCTAGAAAGAGGACATGTTGAATAACGCCTTAGGTTATACTGCATCATCATCTTCATCATTTAATGTCCACTTTTTCATGCTTGTTGGTCAAACGGAATTTGATGAGGCAGATTTTCTACAGCTGGATGCCTTTCCTGTTGCCAAGCTTCACCTGTTTCCAAGCCTGAAAGAAGAAGAGAAGTTGAAGTGACTACGCTACAATTAGCAGCTACAAGTACCTGTATTCACAGTTTGACATTATTTCATTTTTTGTGTCACCATACGGTTTTGGTTTGTTTTGCTTTTTATAAAATCTTAACCCTTTTGTATCTAAACCTGCCATATCCAGTCCAAGTCTTCTACCAATTATATGTTTAGACCAGTTCAGGCCATACAATGTAAAAATAAATAATCATAGGCACAGGAGTGGCTGTGTGGTAAGTAGCTTGCTTACCAACCACATGGTTCTGGGTTCAGTCCCACTGTGTGGCACCGTGGGCAAGTGTCTTCTACTATGGCCTCAGGCCGACCAAAGCCTTGTGAGTGGATTTGGTAGACGGAAACTGAAAGAATCGTATATATGTATATATATATGTACGTGTGTTTGTGTTTGTTCCCCCCCACCATCGCTTGACAACCGATGCTGGTGTGTTTACGTCCCTGTAACTTAGTGGTTCAGCAAAAAGAGACCGATAGAATAAGTACTAGGCTTACAAAGAATAAGTCCTGGGGTTGATTTTCTCAACTAAAGGCAGTGCTCCAGCATGGCTGCAGTCAAATGAAACAATGATGAATGCTTTCTTTTCTGCAATGCTTCAAATTGATAATACTTTCTGCTTCGAGCATTTGGTTTTAGTTTACTCGGAAGCAGCTACCCTCAGCTTCCACCACAGCCTGAAGACAGTTCCAGAACCTGACACTTGATAGAAAACAACACCTTTCAGATCTCACCAGCAAGAAAGGATCACTTTTTGTTCAGATGTAGCCTGGTTTGGTGATGGAATCTCCTTTTTCATTGGATGCAAACCATTGTTGTTTCCATTAGATACAATTACAAAGAACCTACTTTTCATTACTTGTGTGGATTCTACCTAGAGAAGGTTTGGTAGTAAGTCTACTCTTCAATGACGAGCAGAGGACACCTCTTTGATGAAGCTGTCAGATGATGAGGGCTCCACTGATCAAATTTACACACTTTTCCTAATTAATGAATGTGTTTTATGATTAAAGTTTGACTTGCTAATTATGAAGCAGTTTGCTTTGGATTTTATGCTACTTTTAGTCTTAACTTTGACTTGAGAAGAGGGTTTCAATAAAGTCTTCAACTGATAACCAACCAAGTTGAAGGTATTTGCCCCCACCCCCATCCCCGATGTTAGAAATTTACTGAGATGATATTAAAAGATTTGTAATGTTATATGGAGTGATTATAATAAAAAATAATTATCAAATAACAATTTAGTTACTTAAGATATCTAAGACTGTTGCTTAATCTTTTATCCTGTATCTTCTGTTTATCCAAGTCATGACTTAATCCTCTATCCTCTTCACCCCAATTTCTATAAGTGTATAGTGCAGAACCTGAGAAGAGAGACCTAGTATGAGTGACAGGAAGAGATGAGACTTGGACAAAGAGAAAAGCAATATGCAGTTAGTTCAGAAGAACAAAATTTCCAGGACAGAAAACTGTCCCATATCTCACACTTACTACTCATGAAGATCAAGCTCTCTTGAAAAAGTAGTTAAACATTTGAGGTTTTAGTAAATTTATACAGAAAAAGTAAGCATTATACCATCCAGTATAAATAAAACTCAACTTCATTATATTTAAGCCATTATTTTTTTCTGTAGAAACCTATTCCAACATTAAATGAGTCAACTTCTGGTACGAATGTTTACATTTTGTACATTTTTTTTTTCCAACAAAAACAATTTCAAAAAAATTCTGGAAATGGTCTACTCGTGTAATTTACACACCCTCTAAAGTTTATTTTTATTTTTGTGAAAGTGTGTAAATTACATGGATTTTAATGGTATCTACACCACCATCTTTCTTTTCCTACTGGAAAAGCCAAATATTTCCCTTACACCAAGACACCTGTTCCTGTCCCTCTATTATACTTTAGCCTCTTATCACCTCTCTTCAATACTTCAGCTGAGGAGGTCTTGTCTCGCTAGCTACTTGGTGCCTATAAGAAGCACCCAATATATTCCGTAAAGTGCATTAGGAATGACGTCCAGCTAGCAGAAACCATGCTACTGCAGATATCAGATTTTGCTGCAGTTCTCTGCCTCACCGGCTCCTGTTGAACCATCTAACCTATGCCAGGGTGGAAAACGGATGCTGGACAATGATGATGATGATGATGTATACATTGTTATTGTTTGTGTGATGGATACCTTGTGATATTTAAAATAAAACAATAACAATTAACAAAAAATTAATTGTTATTGTTTGAGAAAATTATTAGTCTACATTGTATGACCAACAAAGAAGTGATGACGAGAGTGCATCAGGAAGGTCTGCAAGATATTGTCGAGAACAAAATCAGATTTGCAGGGTACATTTTACATCTGCCTGAATATAGACCAGCTTGCATTGCCGAGGGCTGGGTGGTGGAGGGTAGCTGTAGAAAGAGAGAAAGGCCACAGAAGATATTCGTGAAACACTTACAGATGAGAGTCACCTGTATAAGAAGGGAAAAAAAAATGAATGGGACAAAATGGAGACAACTCATTGCTTCTCTGGATTCCCTCCTAGCTGATGTCTTTCTTACAACAGTTGATTTGAAATATTCTCTGCATCAATATCAGCAATCATAGGCTTGCAGAACCCATTTGTACCCCAGACCAAACCAAAAAAAACAGAAGGGGTGCATAGGTGGACACACTTACATAATGTAGTCTTGGGAATCTCGAGTATAGGACAAGGTTGTCATGGCTGGATTGCTTTGATTATAGCTCTGCTTAATTAAAGCTAAACTGGTGATAAACAATAACAACAAACTACTTCAAAGGAATGCATTTATTTATTCCATTTATAAAGTATTAAATGAATTGTACATTAGGTTTAGATTTATGAAATAATAATAAAAAAAGTGTTTTGTAAAAATACAACAATATTGGGTATTTTGAAGAAGAAAAAAACAACAAAATATGTTTAAAAAAACAAAACAAAGAATAAAATGGGTAATGGATACATAAATACAAGGATTACAAATGACTGTATCACAACATCAACATATTTATATTTCCTTTCTACAAATGATTGACAACAGGTTGATATGAGTTGACCTGTAGGACGGAGGATGGTAAAGTGCTAGAACTGGTAAAGTGAAGCTACTAAAGCTGAAAAAGAAAGATAAGGCAGAGAAATGCAGAAATAAATTTGGAAAGTTATTCGCTTTTTCTTACTTTCATTCTGTGATCATATATATATATATATATATATATACACACACATTCATGTATCTTTTCCATACGAATACATGTGTGTGTGTGTGTATGTATGTATATATATATATATATATATATACACACACACACACACATACATGTGTATACATATATATATTTATATATAAATACAGATATATATTTATATATACATAGATATGCATATATATATGTACATACATACATATATATACATACATGTATATATACATACATATGTATATATACATATACATACATATGTATATATACATATGAATGAATATATATATATATATATACATATGAATGAATATATATATATATACATACATATATGCATATATACATATACATACATATGTATATATACATATGAATGAATATATATATATATATATACATATGAATGAATATATATATATATATACATATATGCATATATATATTTATATATGTAAACATATACATACATATGTATATATATAAATATGATGATATACAAATATATATACACACACACATATATATATATAAATATATATATATATATATATATACAAATCTACACACACACACACATATATATGTGTGTGTGTGGGTGCATTATTTATATACATACATGTATTGGTTAGTGGTCCATAAGTCAAAGAAAAAGCACCGTACAAGAGAAAGTGGGTGATTATACTTTTAAATTCTTGGTTATGGCAGGACTATATATTTACCCCCCACATAAAAGAGGGGAGGTGAGTGCATCCAGCATCTCTGAAGATCTGGCTGGAAACCATCAGTAAGATTCTGACCAGTTGGGATGCCATTACCAGGAAAATACTGCTTGACAATATAAAAGTGCATATATATATATATATTGTAAAATTATATTTTGGTCAAGTCAGTCTGTTTTGTGTGTAGGTGTTACACTGCACATTATCTTCAGACAAGTTACAAGACTCTGTGCACCTATAGTGAAAACCTAGAGTAAGAAATGACTGACTTGACCAAAATAAAGCTTTATTAATCTCTACTATGGTTTCATGTACTTTTTTTTCCCAACTGTCAACACTAAATATGAAAACATAAGTGCGTGTATGTATATATATATAATTTGAAGTGTTAAGTATTATATATTCATTACGGCCAGTCTTACTAGTCAGTTTCGCACTAAGGGATGGCAGTTATGGAATATATATATATTTATAAACACGCATACATATGGGTGTACACACTGAAGGAAAGGAACTGAACAAACCTGATGATTTGTTCTATTGTTAATCCAGGTTTTATACACATATATACATACCATAGATATATGTGTGTGCGTGTACCTGTATCCATATTTGTGTTTACAATCTAAAAGCTGGGGTAGTTTATGTTATAGTATGTTTTATGTCCTGTAACATAGCAGTTTGACAAATAGAAATCAATGCAATAAATATCAAATTGAAACATGTACTGGGGTCGATATTATTGCTGAAGGTGGTACCCCAGCATGGTCACAGTCCATTGTCTTAAAGCAGTAAAATAAAAGAATATATATACATATATATATATTTATATAAATAATACAAGGCTAAAGTGTCTTGAATAATTAACTATACATATCAATAAATAGAAAGCATCCTACCAAATAGATATACATGAGGTAATCAAATAACCTTGAAAATTTAAAAAAAAAATCTTAAAATCAATTTTTCACTTCAAAAATCTTGCATGTTAAAACATGTATAGAAAAATATTTGTAGTTAATAAACTACTAGAAATATAATTTTTCTATTGTTTAAAGTCTTTGTTTTGTTTTGTTTTTTTTTTGTTTTTTTTACTTGTGCTTTTTTTCTTTTTTTATCTTCACTGCATCTAAGAAGCAGATGACAAGATTTAGTCACTTTCAACTTCGATTCCTCTTCCCCATTATACTAAAATCTTAAGGTGAGTTTGATGATTAATTAATTTCTTACACAGACACAATGTTTTATTAGGGATTACGAGACGTTTTGGCACAGCCCTTTAGGCACTTCCTATTTGGCATAGCTGAGGCTTTTCTCATTTTGATGTTTCTATTTTAATGTTGTTCACATTCTCTCTCTCTCTCTCTCTCTCTGAGTTTCTCTGTGTGAGCATATATTTCTATATGTACAAGGAGAGGGGGAGGTGTTTATGTCAGTTGTGTTCAATTAACAAATTGTAATCTCTCTCTCTCCTTCTTCCCCCTCTCTCGCACTCACTCACTAATTATCTTTCCATGTGTATGTTTTTGTGTGTGTATGTATTCGCCTCCAGTGCCAAAAAGTACTGTTGTTGAAACAGGTTCAACGTCCAGTCTGCTATGCCTAGTCATCCCATTCTGCTTATCAAACAAGAGGAGTTATATGACGTTTGTGCTACACACACATATATATATAACCTAATGTTGGAGAAGTCGCACCTATTTCAATGCTAATGCAAACAGCACAAACGTTATATATTCCCTTTCCCTAACAAGACACTGTGTTTGTCTAAGAAATAAACTCACATTAAAACTTAGTAGATTTAGGTAGCCAGAGTTTACATATACATATACATATCCATATACATACATATACATATCCATATACATATATATATATATATATATATATACTTATATCCACACACACACACACACATATATATATACATGCATACATACATGCATACATACATACATACATATATATACCACATATATATATATATACATATGTCCACACTCACACACACACACATATATATATATACACACACACACACATACACACGCATTCCATAGTGCTTTCAAACCAGGGTTAAATTGTTGAGTGTAGTAAAATTAAAATGTTTGATTTTTGCTGGTGAAAGCTGAGAAATTAAGAAAAGAATCAAAAGAAATATATGATAGTGAAGGTAGGTGGTAAATTCAAAAATCATTTTGAAAAAATTCATTCAAACAAAAATTCAAAAATTCATTACAGTTATTTCCTAGGTTTATCCTAGGAAATCAGTTGACAATTTTTACATCAGATTTCAAGTTCAACTATGAGAAACTACAAATTACTTACTAATAAAAAGGTTTTTTTTATCAGTATAAAGAGAGAAAATAATTGACTTGACAGCTGAATTTTGTCTTTTTTTAACTTTAAAAACAACAAGTTTTGTTGAAGTGAAATAAGGAACGAGAAGAAGCAATTCAAACAACTAATTCCTGCTCAAAAGATACACTTTAAGAAAATTTTTAAGGTAAAAGACCCTTGTATTTATAAAGAAACTGTGATTCTCATTACGTTTTAAATTGCATTAACAGCTTGAGTGAAGTGAAATAACTTCAATTATAGATTTTAAATAAGACTAAGAATTCTGCTTGCTATGAACCTACTGTTTTTTTTTGTTTTTGTTTTCTTTTTTACCAAATTTTTAATATATTATTATTGAGAGTTCACTTCAACATTTATTATTTGGTGCGAGGAAAATTTCAACATCAAATAATAAATCTTTAAGTGGAGTTAACAGTCTTTTGTGTGCTTTTGAACAGCTATTATGTCTTTCATCCTGTAATTGCTTTAGTTTCAACACACAACCTCAGATGGAATTATTTGCCAGACAAGTAAGTACATCTCCGGAAATATTGACAGTTGATATCAGCCAAAACAGAAATCATGACTGACTAGGTTCTTTACAGATAACTTATAAGATGTATTATTATGAATTAAAGGTTTTATTGAATAATATATCCTTCAAGTATATTATTGTTTTCAATGAAGACAATTTGAAAATAGTTGCTAACATTAAAAGAAAACCTAGCCACCTATTCAGAGAAGCATTTATTTTAACTTTTAGCACACTTCGGCGCATGTCACTGTATGAGTTATTGCTGCTGTAGCTGCATTGTGTCACATTGAGAAGGGAGAAAATTTATATGGCAACATGATGCACCTACAGCATGCTAAAGGTTAATAGAATAGAAACCAAAAATGATTACTGATCCTATAAGCTTTTATTTATGACAGCTTATGATGGGATTATTTCAGACTGATCTCATCTAGAAGTGGTTTGTAACTGATAAAACATCAGATCTCTTTTCATAATACTTAAATGAGAACACATGACACCTGATGATGAAAAACATGTAACGCATGAAGCTAATTCTTACAATAAAGCCATTTTTCCAGAGTTCAAAACAACATATAAAGCTTTTTAGATGCAATTCTAAGACCATAGTTTAACCCATAACATTATAATTCTAATGTTCTAATAAATGAATTCTTCTCCCTCTTTAAAACTAAATTTCAATTCTGAATAAAATATTGAATTTTCACATTGGTTCTAATCCACAAATTGCAGGGAAGGTGTGCAACTGATTGAATCAACTTCAGAACAATACTGATTTCAAATTTTGGCACAAGGCCAGCAATTTCAGGGAAGGGAGTAAGTCGGTTACATCGACTACCTATGTTCAACTGGTACTTATTCCACTGACCTTGAAAGGATGAAAGCCGAAGTCAACCACGGCAGAATTTGAACTCAGAGCGTAAAGATAGACAAACTGCCACTAAACATTTTGCATGGCATGCTAAAGATTCTGCCAGCTCACTACCTTAACCTCCAGAACAATATTAGCACCTTTACAGGATTTGAACTAATAATATAAAGGGATATAACTAAATGCTGCCAAAGCTCCCTATTATTTGGGTCACTCAGTTTTATTTCTAAATAGAAAATTCATAGTTTATAACTTGGAACACATTAGAGTTAGCATTTTACTTAAATATGTTGACAATACAAATACTAACAATAAAATATAATAAAACTAAAATAATTTACAAATATATTTTTTTAGCTGATTGTTTTTTTAAAATTAATACTTCAAAATTGCGTAAATGGAATTTGCTTGTATGTGTTTAATTAGAGCCATATGACTAGAAGTATACGTTAACCTTAGCACAATTTTCACTCTAAGCTAACAAGCACCTCATCTTCTTGGCATTCCATCAATTATCTATTATCCAGAAATAGTAACAATATTGTTTAATCAAACCAGAATATTGGCTAAACTATGTTGAAACTAATAGTACACTTTGATCTTAGCCAAAAGGCTGGGAAGTGGTTGAAACTAATAGTAACAATATAGCTTAATCATGTGAATATTATGATGAAATCATATTGTTATTGTTATTTTTCTAGATATGGTTCATCGGTTTTATTCATGCAGTGCTAGAAAGAGAGACTAGAAGCTGACATACTCTAACATTTAAGACAATAACAATTTATTTATATACTGAGACTACGTTGTGATAAAATCACTGAATATGACTAGCAAAGAGGAGATGCTAGGCACTCCTGACAACAGTACTTTATGTCTAAATTTACTGAAAATAAGGTATTGAAAGCAAAAATTCCCAAATTTAGAACATCCATCCCTGCCTATAGTTTTCCTTAAAGATGTTCAAGTTGAGTGGCAATCATATCATCCTCATCAGTTTAAGAGAGCCTGCACCTTGGATTAACTTAATGGGATTAACTTAATGGGTTGGACGATTTGATTGAGGACTGGTGAAACCGGATGGCAACATCAGCCAACAATCTGATCTGGCAGAGTTTCTACAGCTGGATGCCCTTCCTAACGCCAACCACTCAGAGAGTGTAGTGGGTGCTTTTACGTGTCACCCGCACGAATGATGATCAAATAAACTAATGATTCTGATTACAAATCCTGCCAAGGACAATTAATTAATTAAATTAAGTTATTTAGATAGTAATACATATAAAGATGTCAATTTGCTCTTTACAATCAGAAGCTTCTATGAACGCATGTGGCTTAGTGGCTAGAATATCTGGTTCATGATCGTAAGGTCATGAGTTCAAATACTGGTGGTGCATTGTATCCTTGAGCAACACACTTTATTTCACATTGCTCCAGTCCACTCAGCTGGCAAAAATGAGTAACCTTGCAATGGATTGTTCTGATCTCGCAGGGAGTGTTCTGATCTCAGTCACCGGGGTAACCGGCCCAATGAGTTCTAGTGATAGAACTCATAGTAATGTTGAGGTAGAAATGTCCAGGGCTTGATGATGATGAGGAGGATATTTTGAGATCATATTGAACGATTAAGAAAAGTAAAATACAGGCCATTTCCCATGGCAACGCCATCACAACCATGACTGTGGGGCACAGCTGAGCACGCCATTTGTTCTTGTGAGTGTGGCCCATTACCCCCTCCCCCTTCTGCTGTTAAAACTTGTTCAAACTAAAGATTCTATCTGCTTACATAAAATACTTCAGCTTTATGTAGTCAATCGAAATTTTTATTAAAAGAAACCCAAAGACAAAATGTCTATTAAAAACCTTGAGATTTTAAGTGCCAGTTTTTTGGCATGAAGTGGAATGAAAAAGTCTTCCCCCAGGAGAGGATGCTGAACCAGTTTGGCAACATTACCAGAGGACAAGACACCTATTCTCAATAAAGATAAGATTATCTTAGAAGAAGATGAAAATATTGACACCTACTTGAGATATAAGGTTTGCAAATTGGGTGGGTGTGAATTTTATATAGCTTTTATATGGGAGGTGGGGATAACTGGGAAGAGTGATTGCTGTGTATAGAATGAAGTACATTGCTTATAATTCGCTGAGCTTAGACTTACTCATGGCCCAGGAGAAGATAATGGAAAATTGTTCCAGAGAATCCTGTAAAGTCACAGTTCAAGTCAAATCATTTGACTCCTAAAATTATGGAAATAGCTGGAGGTAATAAATATTCAGTTATGATTAACCCTTTCGTTACCAACCCGGTGAAACTAGCTCTGGCTCTGAGTACAAATGTCTTGTTTTCACAAATTTTGTATTAAAATTTTCCACCAAACCTTAGTCACAATTTATGTTCCTAACACTAGCTGAATGATAACTAAGTTATTTTACTAAATTCTTTGTTATATTTAAAATAATTGAAAGAAACAGAGCATCTCAACAGAAATATGGGAACAAAGGGGTTAAAAGCACTCATGCTGGTGCCATGTAGAAAGCACTAGTGATGGTGCCACATTAACCCTTTTGATACCAACCCACCTGAAACCACTTCTGGCCCTGTAGTACAAATGTCTTGTTTTCATTAGTTCTGAATTAAAATCTTCCACCAAACCTTAGTCACAATTTATGTTCCTAACACTAACTTCATGATAACTAAGTTATTTTTACTAAATTCTTTGTTATATTTAAAATTAATTGAAAGAAACACAGAGCATCTCAAAATAAATACAGTAACGAAAGGGTTAACATTAAGCATGTAGTTAATTGAATTAACAGATTATAAGGTTTTATTTATGACATATATTGCAGTCACTGTGATTAAATTGCTTCTAAGCCCCAGATTATCTCTAAATGAGCAGATCTATGATGAAAAGCATTCCAGATGTGACCATTCCATCTTTATTTCAGGTAGGACAATATTATCCAGTGTGACTCTTCCTTCTCTCTCTCTCTCTCTCTCTCTCTTTGAAGACAAAGGTATGATTTGAGGGAAATACAGACGTTTCTCTTGATGGCTCATGAGTATTATTCTTATATAGCATTAAATAAAGTAACTAGTAACATCAGTCTTGATTCTAGCAAATCTAAATCCCACAGAAATTATAATTACTGAGAGCCTATGACATAATGTATTGATTAGTTCACTAGTATTAACGTATTTAATGCTGAGAAAGAAGCATTTTCAAGAAGAATACAGCATTTTTGTGGCTTTCAATCAGTAGTATATTCAGAAATATGCTCTTCTGAACCAATTCTGTTCCTATCAGTGATAACAGATATATATATATATATATATATATATATATATATATACATGTACAGTAGCTTGCTTACCAACCACATGGTTCCAGGTTCAGTCCCACAGTGTGGCACCTTGGGCAAGTGTCTTCTATAGCCATGTGCCGACCAAAGTCTTGTGAGTGGATTTCGTAGACGGAAACTGAAAGAAGCCCATCATGTGTGTGTGTGTTTGTGTGTCTGTGTTTGTTCCCCCCAACATCGCTTGATAACCAATGCTGGTGTGTTTATGTCCCCATAACATAGTGGTTCAGCAAAAAGAGACTGATAGAATAAGTACTAGGCTTACAAAGAATAAGTCCTGGGGTTGATTTGCTCGACTAAAGCTACTGCTCCAGCATGGCTGCAGTCAGATTACTGAAACAAGTAAAAGAGTAAAGGAATACACACACACACACACAATTAAATGTGTGTGTGTGTGTCTATGTGTCTGTCACACCTCTACCCCCACCCCACCACTTGACAACCGGTGTTGGTTTGTTTACATCCCATAACTTAGTGGTTTGGCAAAAAGAACTGAAAGAAAAAAATACCAGACTGAAAATAAGTAGTAGGGCTGATTTGTTTGATTAAATCTCTTCAATGTGATAGTCCAGCATGGCTGCAGTTCAATGACTGAAACAAGTAATAGATAAAAGATATTGATGCAATAAATATGCAGATCAAACAGTTAGAACTCACAGAAAAATTTTGAAATATTATAACTGTAATTCAACTGTGAATTATAATTACGATTTGTGCTTTATACTTTATGAAAGTCCTTCTGGCCCTCAAAACAATAGTTCATGTAGTAAACCAAAGGAAATTCGTATAAATGAAATACATGGACAGCTTTTAATATCATACCTTTCCCTGAGACATTAAACTAATTGACGGGTTTCTTTTTTGTTTAATTAAAATAAGATCAGAGATTTGGTAATTTGTCTATGAATTTTCCACTGCATAACAGAATCCAATGTAAGTTGGCTGATGTTATGAAGGGCATTCAACTGTAAAAACCCTGCCAAAACAGACAGTGAAGCCTGGTGCAGTCTTCTTGCCTGGCTTAGCCAGCTCCTGTCAAACTGTCCGACCTATGCCAGCATGGAAAACGAACATTAAATGATGATGATGTAAAAAGGTTAGCTGGAAGAATAGTTAGAATGCTGGGAAAATGCTTTGTGGTATTTCTCCTGACTCATATTGTCCTATGATTTAGGGATCTTTTCGGGGACCAATTAAAGAAGATATTGGGGTTGACTTGTCCTCTCCCTTAAAAATTGCTGACCTTGTGGCAAAATTAGAAAGAATATACATATATATATGTATGCACAATACTCAGATTTGTAGGGATGTGTATAATTGATTGAAACAAACCCAGCACATATTTGATGGCATCAGCAGGATTTCACCCCAAAATGTAGAAAGACAGAACTAAATAATATACATTAGATCTAGCACTTTAATGTCTCAGCAGTCTCCATCACCATTTGAAAGAAGTGGGTAATTATGATGAAAGTAAAGTGAAATGGTTGCAACCAAGAACTGAAACCATATCAGTAGAATTAGTCTACTGTTGCTGCATAACATATGTCGGTTTTTATCCAATGCAAAACCTAACCATTTTGAGTGAATTTCCTTGATTAAAAACATTTAAATTTTGCTTAACACATTCATCAAGATGATATGTCAAGTGAATGATATATAAAACACTTTTTAATGACAGGAAAAAAATGAAACATCATTCTGAATCAGGAATTCAAAGGACAATGGACATTTATCCATACCTCTGAAATAAACAGCCTTTGGCTCACAAGTTTCAATGAATTTCTCTGGTGAAAAACATTTAAATCTTGTTAAATGTGTCCATCTTGACAGACGAAGATATCACTGATTGCACTTCTATTTCATTTCATTTTTCTTTTACACCTATTTGTATACATGACTCTGAAAGACTTAACTTTGACTTAAATCTATTAATTGTCCACGAGCTGTTCTGATGAAATATATAAATATCAAACCACGCGTATGGAGATGATGAAAAAAAAATGAAAAGAAACAACAATATAGACTAGAATACTTAACTTTAATTAGATTTCAACCTTCATGCTATGCTTTACATTGAAGATGGGTAAAAAATTCCTTTTTGTAAATACAATACAGAATGCTAAACTTTATGAGTATGAAGTTTCATACTATGAATTACATTAAACAATAAATTACTTCTATCCTGCAAAGAGAGAGGAAAAAAAAAGGAAATTATCCTACAAACTGTAGGAAAAGATATGTTATGTGAATGATAACTTGCTCTGAACTTTGCCCTATCATGATATCTCAATATAACCAATACCAATCCTTTATGCAGCAGTATAAAGAAAAAGGTGAAGTCATAGCCTTTCACACCCAAGGGATAAAAATAAAAACAGAAACATTGTTGACCTTCAACTGAAATATTACAGTTGGTGATACAGTGGAAATGTCGATGAGTAAAATTTTCAAGATGGCCACCAGAAGGAATGAAGAAACTAATAGGTCTTTTAAAATTTTTATTTTTAAACTTAATAAAGAGTTGGAATTAAGATATGAAGGGCTGCAGGCATCTATGATAGTGATAAAATAATTTTTTTTTTTTTTGCTGGTGTGTCCAAAGTAGAATTTGTTTTTACTAGGCAATGTAAGCAGGAGATATAAATGATTGTTTGAACTATAATATATGGCTAGAGCATACGTCATCAACCTCAGATAGTATAAATGGGTAAATAATTACAATGCAGAAAATTTTGTATAAAAACAAAGATTCTTTTCTTCAGTAGGTCAATGATGTATGACACTTTCACTTCACCCTTTCCCAGATTCTCCATCTAGGAAAAAAACTTAAGATGACATTCTTTAAAAATTCAATCTTATAGGATTGACATGGTGATAAGTTAGCCATGAAAAGGGAAATGATCAATCAAAATTAGATTAATTCAGAGTTTAAAAAAAAAAGGTAGTCTCTAAAATATTCAATGATTTGTCTGTTTTCCAGAGAGAGCAATATTTGACTTGGTCATACAAGAATCGGCCTACTAGCTTGAAGGTTTTCAATTTCTATCCATTTTTTGAAGTCTCAATTACTCAGTTTAAGAATAGATACTAAGATAAATTATCAGTATATGAATGTATATAAATTCCCTATAATAAAACAGTGAAAGAGAAAACCAGTTATTAAACATATACAAGTAAAATTACCAATGTACAAAGCTATGACACATAACATTGATATCTTGTACTCATCTATACCAATCCTTACATTAAAAGTAATTTTGCTCTTAATATAGCTATCATTAAAAGAAAAGGAAAAAAAAGATAATTTTCACAGTAACAAGGCAGTTTCACATAAATATTTTATCATGTATTAAACTTTATAAGGTACCGTCAATTCAACCAATTTCTTTTTTTCAAGTGAATTAGTCACTTACTTAAAATAAGATAGAATTCTTTTATACTCTAACTACAATAACTAAATGTCACCTTTACACAAGATAAACAAAAATATAAAGGTTTATGTGGAATATATATGTGCATATATATATATATGTGTGCGTGTATATATATATACATACATACATATATACACACACACATATATATATATACATATACACACAAACATATATATATATTGTTGTATTTGGGGATGGTCATGTTGCCAGTTTAGCCAATAAATATATATACATATATATATATATATATACACATACACACACACATATATATAAATATACATACATACATATACATAGATAGACATACATACACATATACATACATATATCTATATCTATCTATCTATATGTGTGTGTGTGTAAAATCTGTTTTAAAATATATAAAGTGAAGCAGATTATAAATCGGGACAAATACAACCATGAAGGCTTTAGATTAAGTAGGATAGGATAAATAAAATAAAATAAAAACTAGTAAAGTAAAATAAGGATGGAGTAAGATGGGAAAGGCAGAATTAAGATGTGAGTTTACCAAAACATCATCATTTAATGGTGTTTTCCATGCTGGACACTTTCATAGTATGTTTTGACTTGGTTTCTACAGTTGGATGTTCTTCCTAATGTCAACCACTTCACAGAATCTACTGAGTGCTTTTACATGGCACCAGCACACACACCATTGCTTTTAACATGGCACCTTGGTTTTAGGATCTCACTTCTGTTGTGGTGGGCAAGTTTACTTGAGTACAGCAATGTTCCACATATCTGAGTCCTCTGTCATCTCCTTCGTAAGGCTTAGCATTTTGAGATCAGCCTTCAATACTTTGTACTATGTCTTCCTGGGTCTCTCTCAACTTCCACAACTTCCCTCCACTTCAAATGATCAACACTTCTTTAGGCAACTATCCTCATCCATCCACATTACATGACCAAAACCAGCGCAGTCTTCTCTCTTGCACACTGCATCTAATTCCTCTCAATACATTAATGCTCTGTTGCATATGCACACAGACAATGCACATTCAGTAGAGCATATCAGCTTTGTTCCTCTCCAGCCTTTGCATGTCTTTTGCATTCAAAGCCCACATCTTACTGTCATGCAGCATTGCAGTTTGTCCATATGCATTATATAATCTTGACATTTTTAACAATTTGTGCCACTGACACCCTTAGAGACTTATCATTTACCCTTAGGATCAGTCCACACATTGTTATAGTTTCCTTATATTACAATTCATTAAATAAATCAATTCATTATATTAAATTTAAGCTTGAGATCGCACTGGTTTGATGAGCCTTTTCTGAAACACAGACTTGACATGACTTGGTGGAGGGGTGCAGTTCTTATGCTCTCACCCAGGAGTAATTCAGCTGATTACATCAACTCCAGTGCTTACTCAACTGGTACTTATTATATTACATTATATTATATTATATTCTTCTCTTGCTTCCCATGCAATCTTACAACCCACCCCCACCCATCCACTCACTTTTCGCCTTGAAGGCCCACCTGGACACCTCATCTCAACTCCCTCTTTGCAGTTCCTACTGATCATTCTCTCCTCCTCCAACTAAATCTGAGTAACCATGCAGTTCCTCTACAAGAACCTGCTCTGCCCCCTCACTTCTCCAGTACTTTAATCCCTTGTCCCCTCAGGGTTTGTAATCTTGCAAGCTGCATGGTGACCTCAATAGAGATGGTAACAAGTAAAAGGCACCCAATACACACTGTAAAGTGGTTGTTGTTAGGAAGGGCATCCATGTGGACCATGGATATTAAAAAGGGAGATGATGGTCCTCATCATATATTATACCCTAATTACGTATCACCGCTTAACTCATATGTAATCGCCTCCTAATTCTGCTTTTCACCTCCACTTTCATTTTCACTTTATTGATTTTTATTTTGTTTTAGTTTATCTATCTTATCTTAATGAAAACCCTTCTTCATTATAGTTGTCCTGGTCTATAATCGGTTCTGCTTTATTCGTATGTCTTGTTCTGCTAATTATATAAGTACATATATTATTTAAGTAAGAGAACCGGTTAGATATTTTGCTTTTTTCTATTTAGTTCATCTGTTATTATTTCATACTATGATGGCTGAAGAGAAAAAGTCTCTTGCCAAGCATAAATGAATCTCCTTTTTCCATTAAAGTTTTTTTGTTTAAAGAAAAAAATCTAAACTGTTTACATAAATTTTTAAAAAAATGACTGTAATCGATACAAAAACATTTGAGCAATCCGGGAAAAAATAATTAAAGTACATTTGTTATTTCATCGTAATAATCTTTGGTTTTGTAATATGTAAAACAACACCGAAGCATTTTATAAACTATACATTGAAATAACAGAGCGGCGGGAAGTTATGTAGACATTTACATAATGAAGTTACGACCGATAAATTGGGAATTAAATACGAGTAAAAATTAATTATTTCAGAAAATCTTACGTTTTGCAAAGAGTCTACTCTTTCACCAATAAGAAAATCTAATTTTCCATTTCAGTCTTTGTAATAAATAATGTAGAGGTTTTATCCAATTAAATATTAAATAAGAATAAATTAAACATTAAATAAGAATAATTTTGTGAAAATAAATATAAAAAATTAAAATATTGTATTGATAAAAAAACAAATTGTTTTGGAATGACTGCCAGAAAAAGTTAAAATAATACATGTTAACGTTTGAACTTACAGTTTAAGAGCTGTTTACTTTCAAAATAAGCATTTATAATAATTAAACCATAAAACGAAACAAAACTTAACTGAGAGAAAAAAAGAAAAGTCTTCAGTAACACATGTCTATGGATGAACCAAATGGTGCTAAATGTCAGAACTCCAAGCCAGTATCCATCTCAAAATTGTAACCATAAAAGTCTTCATCATATTCATAATCATTATTGTCCGAATCTTGTTCTTCGTCGTTAGAAGTCCCACTGTCTTCTGTATCACACACTGAAACTTGCATATTAACATGCAAGGCAGTCGCATAAGAATCATCGTATGTGTCATAACTTTCTAACATATCAAGGATACTTGATGATAATAATCCTGATGTTACCATAGAAACATGATCAATTGGAGGTGGAGTATGAGCCAATGCCATAGGGAGAGTTTCAGATACTTCATAAATTGTTGTGGTATATGGAGCTTCATTGTTCAACACAAATATACTATGACTGGTAGAAGCTTGCAATTGATATCCGTAAAGCTGAGCATTATGATCAGAAAACGAACCCGGCACAGGAATCCGTCGAAGTGAAGTTACCCATTTGCCCCTAGTTTCATCTAATACCAGTGCTGGTTTTCCAGGAAGGTACACAAATACCGTATCTTCTCTAATACACATGATGTAAGGCCTTGCAAAATCATCATAAGTAATATCAGGTGGAGGAATATCCCAGCTAGAAAATTGTTTCATCTTTGCATCGAACATTGCAAAGCCAACAGATTTCTTGATGCAAAATTCCTCGGATGGACCCGTTCGATGACGGTACCAAAGATAAATAAATTGGTTGTTTTTCACTACAGCACGTGCCAAACTAATAATCCTGGAACTAGGTATATGGTAACATGAATAAAGATGCGTTTGCAAGTTACAAAGGAAAAGATGTCCAGTACCTTCCTTATTTCCAATGACAAAGAAATGATTGTTGCAGTAAACTATGGCAGGAGGTACAGTTCGATAGTTTGTCAATGTTGTTCTATAACTCGGGTTATAGTAGTCGACAGTTCTAAAAGAATACAAAGTGGTTTTTTGGGTTTGTAAATCTATGGCAATCACATTAATTTTAAGCATATCGGTAGGATAGGGAAAACTAGAACATAGATAAAGATATAATTGACTTTTGTTCAGCAGGACATTGCATAAGGACTGTCGTGGTGGGATAAGTTGCAATAAACGTTCTTTTGGAATAGGCATGCAGTACCACTTCTGCTCAGAAATGTTGTAAACTATAAGCTTAAAAAACTTCATACCTTGATTCCACACTACAGCAAGTAACACCTGCTGACTATGTTCAAATCCATGTGAAGTGTTTTCGGTAAAAATAGCACTGGCTTCCATTGTTTTATTCGACGGAATTTCTTCAGAAGACCCGTGGTATGAATGCCACAGGCTAGCCATCCCAGTTCTGGCAAGAGCCCGGCCAAAGAAAGGTGCTTCGTTTATCAGATCGCATACCCAAACTTTGATGCACAAATTTAATTCTTCGAGAAATTGCTTACGACCGTCAGGATCATATTCAACCCAACGATGAATCAATTTCTTAAGATCTTTGTGCCGAGTATGTTGTACAACAGCCGGGTTTTCTAATAAAACTAATAAGCAAGACACAGACAGTTCGAGGATGTCATCATGAAATATCAAATAGTCATGGAATCGCGCTTCAATTATTTTCTGACAATATTCTTTCACTTCGTGTAGGCTATGGTCTTCTGCTAGGAATCGAACGCGCAGACAATTGTTTAAATCGAGATTACCGAGATCCAAATAGAACTGTCGGCAGAAGTCTTTGACATCGTCCAATAAAAGGAAATCGGCAATGCGAAGGACATCCTCAACATTATCCAATGTGAGAGCGATTGTCCCAGTGTATATATAGTCGAGGACGCTTGCAAATACGCTGTCTCTCTGCAATGAAAGCGACTCGGAGAGGTCTACCTCTCTAGTTGTCTTCTCTTTCATGTCGCAAGTAAACATAGATAAAAAATAAGGACTCCATAGAGCAAGAATAGCCCTATGGGCTTGAAAACACTGACCGTGTAATTTGAGGACAACATCACATAATTCTCCAGTCTCTCTCTGTTTCAACAGTGGCCTTATAATGAATTCATGAACATTTTTGGAGAAGTGTTTTCGCGTGGCTTTCATGTAGTGAGACATTTCTTGCACTCCTCTTCGACAATTTAGTTTAATTTGACAATTTGTTTAATTGGAGCATATGTACGTCTCTGTAGTGTCATAGTTGTATAAAATTTATCCGAAAGAACATACTTTCTAAACAATAAAATTTACTATAAAAGGATCATTAAAGTTACATATCAAAATAATTAATATGCAATAATATAGGATGTCATTCATTTGAGATTTGCGTATTTGATAACTCACATAGCAACCAAACAATCATCTTGTGTTCAAAAGATAAATCCGTGTCGAAAATTCCATAAATAGTGTTCATATGTTTATATACTGTTTCATTTGTTAGACGTAATGCTTCGTTTTTTACAAGTATCATGACATCCCGTGGTATTTGTCAAAAATTCAGTCGAGCTCCTACTAGAACACAAAGCACAGATAACTCTGATTTACGAAGCCTAATCATAAACTATTTTATAATATTGATCTTATAATTGTTAATTAAAGCGATTGTTTTTTTTTGTTTTTTTTTTAATAATAAATGTCTATTTGTCTGGATATCAATTAATTCAGATGATTAATTGTGTTAAATGGACTATGTCCAGTCTAACATAATCCATTATCATTCTTTTATGCATTATTATTAAATTTATATACTCATTTCCAAATCCGACTCTTCGTAACTCCCGGGAGCTTGCCATTTAAATATATATATATATATATATATATATATATATATACACATATATATCGGTACTAAGCTTCATATAATATTTCATGAACAAAAATAAACATATGATTGATTAATATATATTGCTGTTGTTTTATTAATAATCTATTTTAGCATTTTTGTATTGAAAAATAAACGAGCTGACGGAAATAACTCAGGTAGGTCAATGGTATGAATTTGAACAATTAAATGAAAGCGATGAACTGAAATGAACGATGTACACAAATAAATTCTTAATTGATATTTATAATTAGAACTGGAAAACGAAACTAAAAAAAAAAGAAGCCTAGCGGCAATTGTTAGTGGCTCTCATGGAGCAGGGGAGATAAATTTTAAGACGTTCAGAATTAATTTCTGTAGTTAATTTAAATACTTAGGGTACTGCTTAGACCAAAATAATTTTCATAATCAAAAATAAAATGATCTAAAAAGAAAAAAGGAAAATCAAGCATGAATTTGGATAATTGCTTGTGCACCGTATTCAGTTTATCACCTTTAAGCCTGCTGGATTGATTTTCCTTTATAAACTAAAATCTCGCCCTTAAGTTTTTCAATTAACTTCAGCAACAGATAGGGTTCTAGACTTAAGTCTTACTATTACACTGCAAATATGAGAATTATGACACCAGCTTTTCACTTTTATTGCATTATTATATAAACAAGGGATTTAAATTGTATTGTTGATTTTAATGAATATAAACAAAAATCTATACAGTTCTTTACATCGATTTGGTATCTATTTTATTAAAACTGTGGATTCAAAAGATATTGATAACAGGCAAAGTTTTTGGGGTTTTTTTTTTTCTTTTTTGCATGCTGTCATTAGTTGTATTCTTCACATAATTATTCATATGTATGAATAAGAATTCAGTACTGCAAACAGGAAACTTTTCAAGATGATCAACCTCCTAGAAATAGCAGCCAAATCTCTCGAATCATACCTTAGCATTTTATAAAGAAAAAAACATACTGGTCAGTACAATCATAAATATACAAAACAAACGAGATGGTCATAGCTGGAATACCTTTGCCTCTAATCCAAGTCAATCAGAGCTAACCTGGGCTTAGACACCTATAACAGCTAAAAGAGCTTTCATAATATATATTTTGCATCCATTTATGTATCTGACGTGTGTTCTGTCAATTCTTTGTTGATTGCTCTTTGGCCTTTGACTTATAAAAGAGCTAAATTGGTGAGAGGTATCATACTCCTTGGATTTTCTCTGCTAATCCTTCATACAACCTAAGCCCAGATCCATAAATTGGTTCATAAGTAGCTGCACAAGTGTACTAGTAAAGAAAAGTACCAACAAAACTTGGCAGTCACCACCATCGGCTAGGAGATATTCACCTAACATTGTAACACTTGTAAAATGAAGGAGCATGTATGTGAAGATTTCACCTGCTAGAAATAGTAGCCAAATTTTCTCTTATCTTATAAAGAAGACGCATTGATTAATGTAGTCCTAAATATTAAAAAATAAATGACCCCCCCCCCCCATATGAAATGAGTCAGTCATGATTGGAATGCTTTCAATCAAAAGTTAACTCTCTCTCAGAGGTAAACAACAGCAAAAGCTACAAGGTAGCCGTCAAGAAAGCAAAGAAAATGACTTCATCCATCACACAGCCTGCAAGTGTCCTACATCTCCTAAATTATAGTCAGACTTCAGTCCTTTACCAAAAAGATTTATACTAACTTCTTAGATGCCTGAAACAAATAAAAGAATATAGCATGAAGAGTTGTTGAATAGGTCACAGTATGTTTGGCAAATGAGTTAGATAAAGGACACCAAAATAGGAATAACAATAAAGATGAAGTGAAGACTGTGTATATAGTGTGTGGGGTTAATTGGCAAAAAATATTACCATCTCCAAACAGAACCAGATTTAGGCCTCATTTCTCGGTTTAGCTTCCATACCTGGAATTTGCTCTCCAGTTTTATTATAGGTTCAGCTATGAGAACTAGATCACGGCATATAGTAGTTCCCATGAACAGCAAGTCTTAACCCTCTCAGATCTGGGCCCATGTCTAACTTTACCTTTTACCCGAACCCCTGAACAAAGAAGTAAGTAGTTGTGTATACAATATCAATTGCCCGTCAAATCACAAGGGTCCATCAATTCTTGTTGAGATACTCTTTTACTTGTTTCAGTAATGACTGTGGCCATGCTGGAGCACCGCCTTTAGTCGAGCAAATCGCCCCCCAGGACTTATTCTTTGTAAGCCTAGTACTTATTCTATCGGTCTCTATTGCCGAACCGCTAAGTTACGGGGACGTAAACACACCAGCATCGGTTGTCAAGCGATATTGGGGGACAAACACAGACACACAAACATATACACACACACACATAAATATACATATATACGACGGGCTTATTTCAGTTTCCGTCTACCAGATCCACTCACAAGGCTTTGGTCGGCCCGAGACTATAGAAGACACTTGCCCAAGGTGTCACTTCTTAACAATAGAGCCATGGTTGTGTATCAGGAGAGAAATAATCTATCATTACTTGGATTAGTGGGTCTTATTAAATTTCTTCTGACCACTTGAAGTTTTTCAAACCTTCACCAGATTATTTTCACAAAATGTAGTTCTGGTGTAGTTTGCATGTTGATGACGAAAATTGATTCACATTTTAAGAAATCAGTAACAGAAGTTGCAAGTGTTGGAAGTTATGTAATTTTAAGCAATCTAAGTCCATAAACTTGAAACTACCTGCATCAGACAATATAAAGATGAGAGGGAAAGTACACTAGAACATATTTATTTTCATTTCAGGGACAAAAAAATGTTCTAATTTTATATTAGAATTTTTTTTTAATAAATAAACAAAAAAAAAATCATAGTAATAAGTGGTGGACTCTTCTGTAACAGACAACAGATGTAAGTTCTGTAATTTCTTGCTGCAAATTGAATAGATGCCAATCTCGCGATCGTGAGTGGACAGACAAAACATATAAAAGTCTTAACAAAAAACACGTGTTTCTAGCAGAAATGTATTATCGTTGAGATATGGACCATGTGACTGTCAATAAGCATTCCCGAAACTATGGATTAACTATTTATTCTGATTATTATGCCGTAAATATCGAATACATTTGAACGATATATAAATCTCATAATTTATTATATTGTTCGCTATTTAATAAACATGTCAGTCTCAACGTATTATCGAATATTTGCCATCATTACTGATACTATTTTACGGCTGAGAATCTGTTATCAGCCTTTTCCTCTCTGTCGGTAAAAATGGCGGAAGTTATGAGAGCAACCGTGGCTTCACTTTTAAAGGGAATTGACAGGTAAATTCACCTTCGTTATTGTTTTGTCGTTGAAATAACAGAGGGAAAGGAAGTTAGGCGATAATTGAGTTTATGTCCCTGGCTTCATTTTCATCTATCAGTTGCAAGTATGATCTCAATTGGCAGCTGACGTAGAAAGGAGGATGGGGTGACAGTATTTTGGCTTTTTTTTTTTTTTAAATTGTTTGTTAGTGTCCTGTTGAGAATTTTGTTGTTTTGGGATATTTTGGCTTGCAAAACAACATCAGGAAAATGAACAACAAATTCTAAATAATCTCATACAATCACCGTTTCCTGAGAATTCGTCCTGAATCATTAAAAACCAGATTAAATGAAACATTGAACTATTCAACAACGAAAATATTTTGGACTGTGATCTTTCGCTTGAAGGATATATATATACTTTTAAGCATTTGTTCATTTTTACTCTTCCTCAGGAAAGCCTA
>NC_068991.1:8425785-8427985 GCF_001194135.2 Octopus bimaculoides | reverse complement strand
AAAAGTCAGGTTATTTGTTAATGTTTTAAAAAATATTTTTCCTTGCAGATATAACCCTGACAATCTAACAACATTGGAGCAATATGTTAAAATGCAGGTTGATGAAAATACATATGATTTGGAAGCAAATTTAGCTGTCTTAAAATTGTAAGTCTACAAGTTTGTTTTCTCAACAGTATAAAGTATATTTTAACCATTTTGTTGCCATATTTCTGTTGAAATGCTCTGTGTTTCTTTCAATTAATTTTAAATATAACAAAGAATTCAGTAAAATAACTTAGTTGTCATTAGGCTAGTGTTAGGAACATAAATTGTGACTAAGGTTTGGTGGAAGATTTTAATTCAAAACTTTTGAAAACTAGACATTTGCATGACAGCCTGATGTGGTTTCCTGCACATTGGTATCAAAAGGGTTAAAAAGAACTTTGAAAAGTTCATAGTTATTGTTTTCATATGTGTTAATTTGCTGTAGTCATTTTCAAATCAATGTCATTTACACGAATACTGTTGTGAAAGTATAAACACACAGATCTCTGACTGGTGGTGGATGTATAATTGATAGACCAGGCAAAATGCTTAGCAGTATTTTGTCTGCCACTTCATTCAAATTCCACCGAGGTTGACTTTGCCTTTCATCCTTTTGAGGTCGATGAATTAAGTACCAGTTGAGTACTGGGGTCGATCTAATCGACTGGCTCCTTCTTGCCAAATTTCATGCCTTGTGCCTACAGTAGAAAAGATTATTGTTATTATTATGAGCTGGCAGACTTGTTGACATGCTGGGCAAAATGCTTAATGGTATTTCGTCTGCTTTTACGTTCTGTGTTCAAATTCTGCTGAGGTCAACTTTGCCTTTCAGGATCAATGAAAAGAGTACCAGTTGAGTAATTGACTTACCCCATCCCCACAAATTTCATATCATGTGCCTATAGTAGAAAGGATTATTATTAAGTTGGAAAGCTGGTGGAGTCATAAAGCACATTGTCGTTATTAATCCAATCTAATATTATTATTTCTAATTTTCAGGTACCAGTTTAATCCAGGAAATTATAATGAGTCTGTGACAATATATATTTTGTTGAAGGCATTGACCAATTTACCCCATACTGATTTCAACCTATGCCATTGCTTCCTTAGTGCAAAAAATGTATCCTTAACACAAACAGTTGTACAGTTTTTTTTTTGTTCTTTGTTTTTTTTATTATTCGTTTTTCTGTTGAAACATGTAATGGTGGTCTTCTTTTCAAATATACACTTGCATCATTTCATTGCTTCTTCCATATTTAATTATTTGCCAAAGAGAAAGCACTGGTTGTGGTTGGGAAGCAAGCTTCTTACCGCACAGCCACAACTGCACCTATAAAGGATAAAGAACCTTCCGGAGTCATAGGCTCATAGGGTCAGTTATCCAGTTTCTATGGCATATAAGTGGCCGAGATCACCACAACTCTCTAGATGGGATGCCAGTCCATTGCAGGATTACTCACTTTTGCGAACTGAGTGGACTGGAGCAATGTGAAAAGAAGTGTTTTGGTTAAGAGCATAATGCATATAGGAATCGAACCCACAACTGGAACCCTTGTCATCATAACTGATGGAGTGCTATGCCATAAAATACAACAAATTATCTATCATGTTCAAAGCCACAATTTGAAAATTTAAAACATAATTGGTTTATTGTTATAAAAATAACAAAAACAAGGAATTTTGTTTTTACAAGTTGTGTTTTATTAATGATTATTTCCTTGACTTGAATTTTAGCTAAATTCTGAAGATGTACAAAAAGTGTTCTTTTTAGCTGATCTTTTGGAGAAGTGCCAGTTTAAGACTTTTTGGGTAACTTGAAATGGTTATATTTCAATATTTTATTTTATGATATTTCTTCGAGCGAGATCGTTGCCGGTGCCCCTGAACTGGCTCTTGTGTGGGGTTGTTGTAGGATTTTCAAGTGAGATCGTTGCCGGTGCCCCTGGACTGGCTCTTGTGCGGGTGACACATGAGGTTTCTCGAGCGAGATGAGCGTGGCCGTTGCCAGTACCGCCTGACTGGCCTTCGTGTGGGTGACACGTAAAAGCACCCACTACACTCTCTGAGTGGTTGGCGTTAGGAAGAGCATCCAGCTGTAGAAACTCTGCCAAATCAGATTGGAGCCTGGTGTAGCCATCTGGTTTCACCAGTCCTCAGTCAAATCGTCCAACCC
>NC_068991.1:8424281-8425666 GCF_001194135.2 Octopus bimaculoides | reverse complement strand
GAGATGAGCGTGGCCGTTGCCAGTACCGCCTGACTAGCCTTCGTGTGGGTGACACGTAAAAGCACCCACTACACTCTCTGAGTGGTTGGCGTTAGGAAGAGCATCCAGCTGTAGAAACTCTGCCAAATCAGATTGGAGCCTGGTGTAGCCATCTGGTTTCACCAGTCCTCAGTCAAATCGTCCAACCCTTGCTAGCATGGAAAGCGGACGTTAAACGACGACGACGATCTCTGCTGTTTTAAATTGTAGACATGTTTTCCAAGAAATACTTTGCTATGTAGCAATGGTCTTCTTTTCAATATTCCCTCCATTTTTCTTATTCTCCTTTCATTTATTTTTTGTTGCTTATGGTTTACTCCCCTGTCACCTCTTTTTATCAGAAATGCAATGATTTTTTTTCTTCCGCAGCACTTCTGCAAATCTTAGCGCATATAGGTTAAATGTTTAGACAGATACAAATGATGTAATAAATGTATCACCAGAGGCACCTTTGCTTTGTATTGAAATCAAAACATCCGAAATGGCTATGTTTGTTTGTTCATGTGACATTAACAAACTCCTGTGTTAGCTTACAATGCTATATAAACTGCATAGTAATATATATGTATTCATTTTTTTGCAAGAGTTTATGTGTATATATATATATGTGTGTGTGTGTTAGGGTTTATGAGTATGTATATGTGTGTGTTAGTGCCTGGGGCAAATTTCAAACCCTGACCAAGGTCCATTAGTTGAGTTGCAGGCAGTTTCTTGTATCCTTCAATCTAAAACTGTAACTTATCAAGTGTGTGCCATGTCACTGCCATCATAGAAAAGATGTAATGCTATGAGAGATAAATAAGCCTCAACAAAGACATAACTTACTTCAAGTCACATCCGGAATATGGCTGCACTAGAGTGGGGGAAATAGTTAGCATTTAGTTCTCATGCACCTTAAGTCTTGGGTTAAAAAAAATTCTGGATAAAGTTCATGATATACACAAATACAATAACATCTTCATCATCATCATCATCGTCGTTTAACGTCCACTTTCCATGCTAGCATGGGTTGGACGATTTGACTGAAGACTGGTGAACCAGATGGCTACACCAGGCTCCAATCTGATTTGGCAGAGTTTCTACAGCTGGAAGACCTTCCTAACGCCAACCACTCCGAGAGTGTAGTGGGTGCTTTTTACGTGCCACCGGCATGAAGGCCAGTCAGGCAGTACTGGCAACGGCCACGCTCAAAATGGTATCTTTTATGTGCCACCCGCACAAGAGCCAGTCTAGGGGCACTGGCAATGATCTCGCTCGAAAGTCCTTGTTAACGTTTAATACTAACGCAAAATAGATTAGAATTTTGAACAAATTCTAACTAATTTTAAAATAATTCCTTTGGAATT
>NC_068991.1:8421534-8424179 GCF_001194135.2 Octopus bimaculoides | reverse complement strand
TACTTTCAATCACTGTCAGATGACCTACCACACATGGTATATGATGTTGTTGGATTTGAAGACTCAATCAGAAAATGTAAGTTTTTTTTTTTTTCTTTCTTTCTCTAAATTTAACTACACACCCTTTAAAAGGATGTAAGAGTTTGCAACAGTCATATTTTTGTGGATTATGTTTATGATTGTTTTTGTTTTTTTAATATTATTAATCTACCTATTAAAAGCAGTTTTAGCAGTTAAAGCCAGGTGGTGCATTGTGTTCTTGAGCAAAACACTTCATTTCACGTTGTTCTGTAATCATTTCAACATCTGATGCGTGGCACACTTGTGCACCAGTAGAGGCACTTTCGATTTCATGGAGGGAGTGTGCTTATGTGCAACACATACATTTGATCACTATAAACAAATCATTTGAGCAGGTCATTCAGCAAAAACTGAACGCTTGTACATCATCGTCAATGGAAGATTCTATCATTAACCCTTTAGCATTCAGGTTTCTCTGTCAAATGTAATACTTACTGATTCACATCATTTTAATTTAATCATGCATTATCTCATAGCTTCAGTCTACCCATGCCAGCATGGAAAACAGATGTTAAATGACGATGAGGATGAACTTTCTGAATTTCTGTTATCTTTTCACAGACATCTGCCACGTAATTGGAATCTGCTACGATACAATCAGCCGGAAAGTATTTGCAGAGTTACTTGGCTGCATTCCAGGTATTTTCAGTGGTTTTATGTTTATTTTTACTTTTTTTTTTTTAAAGAATAACCTCAAAATGTTGTTCCTTTGAAATATTTCAGAAGCTCTTTTCATGTAACTCTTAGACATTGCATAACACACACACACACACACCCATCCATCCATCTTACAAGGCTACTTATTATGCTTGCCTTCCATGGTGGCCTGGAACGGATGAGTTATTATGATCTTGGTCAGTTCTTGGAGCTTTTACCCTCCCAGATAGATCGAAGGCCTATGTCTGATTTGTAAATTTCACTTTTGAGAGTTTACTGGGTGCATTTTATCATGACACCAGCACTAGAATGGAAATATATTAAAATTCAGCAGTGGCAGCAGTGTAAAAAGCTTGCTTCCCAACCACATAGTTCCAGGTTCAGTTCCACTGAGTGACACCTTTGGGCAGGGGTTATACACGGTTATCAAATAATGCAGCAATGACCCAAAAAATGCTTGTCCTCAAATACCTTACGCACCCTGTACGTACAGACACACACACACACAAACAACAGACATATTTTAAAGTTTCAGTATATTTATATTTGTGATACAAGTATTTATAGTAGATGCTGTGTTGTTGTTTATTTATCATCACATCATTGATGAAAGAAAATTAGTGAAACTTTTTTTTTATATTTCTCCTTTCAGAAATGCAGTTAAATCAATGGATAGCTAAATATGGTTGGAAGTTGATCGACAGTGATACCATTTTTATTGCTGTTCAAGAGGAAAACATCAAAACCAAGAACATTAAAGAGACAATAACACTTGAAAGTAAGTGGAAGTGAAATTCACACATGTAATTTTACGAATGAGTGATCTGATTAGTTTAAGTCCTGATTAGTTTAAGTCCTGCAAAACTTATATTTGAGCTCAAAGTTTGGTATAAATGTTGAGTTATGTGGAACTGAAACTGAATTGTATCCTGCTTGGTTAGGAAGCAAACTTCTTACCTCACAGCCATGCTCTATAAATAGAATATGTTGATACCATTACTTTTAGTATTATTATTATTATTATTATTATTGCTGCAGCAACGAACAGGTGAAATCGTTAGCATGCCAAGTGAAATGCTTAGCAGTATTTCGTCTGCCGCTACATTCTGAGTTCAAATTCTGCCGAGGTCGACTTTGCCCTTCATCTTTTCAGGGTCAATAAAATAAGTACCGGTTAAACACTGGGGCCAATGTAAATGGCTCGTCCTCTCCCTCAAAATTGCTGCCCTTGTGGCAAAATTTGAAACTACTATTATTATTATAATTGTAGAATGGCCTCCAGTAAAATCAGTTTCAAATTTTGGCACATGACCAACGATTTTTGGGGAGCGGGTAAGTTGATTATATTAACCCCCAGTGCTTAACTGGTACCTGTTTCATCAACCCTGAACAGATGGAAAGCAAATTCGACCCCAGTGTAATTTGAACTTAGAACATAAAAACAAATGAAATACCGCTACTCATTTTGTCTAGCATGCCAACAGTTCTACTTGCTCACTGCCTTATATCCTGTAGTAATATGAAATTGCGTTTTATCTTGTGCGGTTTCATATCTCATTGCATGAGTTGTCACAGTACAAGGAAAATGTTTGTGCTCTCTGCAATAAGTTGTTGAAATAGAACATACTGTACAATATTGTGTTGGTGAGCTTCCACACTATTATAAATGTTGTGGAGAAGGGCATCCAGCTGTAGAAACTCTGCCAAATCAGATTGAAGCCTGGTCCACCAGTCCTCAGTCAAATCGTCCAACCCATGCTAGCATGGAAAGCGGACGTTAAACGATGATGATGATGATGATGACAAACTGATTTCAACTTACTCATCTTCTCTGTTCAGTAGTTACATATAGATATACCCAGGCCCATTCCCCGTTTTTTTTAACGAGCGGGTAGCCACAAGACACA
>NC_068991.1:8408806-8421316 GCF_001194135.2 Octopus bimaculoides | reverse complement strand
AAAAAAAAAAATATTTTTGAATTAAAAAACTTTTTTTGTTATTTAATCCTAAATTTCTGGAAAATAAATATAAAAATATAATACTAATTCTTTATTTTGTTGATTTGTTTTCTTGTTTTTTTTTTCTTGTAGATGTTGCTGCCATCATGACAATGGCTTCGAAAGGACAGCTGGTGCCTCCTGTGGCCCCTCAATGATTTGTTGGGAGAAGAAATAAATGAATAAATTATTCAGATCTGATGTCTTTATCGTATGTGTTATAATTTCAAAGCTTTGATTTCATGCAATTGTTTTTATTTTTTAATTTGGTTGAAATTTTGCTATACTGAAGAAATATTGGTTTATACTGAGAATTAGAATTCAACCCTTTTGATAGCAATACCTTTATCCACAAGACACCTAAAGAAGGCTGGAGTGTACACAACTGAAATGTAGTGGAAGCAACAATCAAGATGAGGATGCCAATCCAACTAATGTAAACAGTATACATAATATATATCCCTCATCTCAGAAATATAGAATTGTAGAAATTTTTTTATGACTGAATTCTTGGCTAGTCTTAACCAAACAATAGTGAAAGACCTAGTCTTTTCAGGTTTTTCTTCAGTTATCATTTAACCTGACCCTGAGTAAGTAGATTTATGATCAAAAGCATTCCAGCTTTGACTACTTTTGTCTCAAGTTCATTGAGCAGTTACTTGATGCTGTTGGTTTCTGTTGGCTGTGGTTTTCCTCTGGATCCGGCCATGTGATATTGGCTTCTCATGTCAGTTATGGTCTGTGCTGTGTAATTTTCAGTTCTCCTCTCTTTCTTTTTACCTCTGGTAATATCCATTTGGAAGTTGTTCTGCTAACTGGAGTATGTGACCTGATAGATTTAATCTTCATTCTGTGATGATTTCGCTAATTGGTCTTGTATTGGCTCTCATTAGAATGTCTTGATTGGTTTTGCGGTCTTGCCAGTATGCTCTCAGAATCCTTGGAGTTTTACAGTACTCTTCTGTGTCTTTCTAGCATAGGGAAATGTTGGTAGAAGTAGGTTGTCTATTTTTTGCTTTTCTTTTCCATATGTAGATATATCAAGGGCAACTTGAGCTTCTCTCTCCCATCTTGCTGCTTTTAGGACTCTCAAAACTGACCCCTCTGTCAAATTTTCATGTCCCTCAATACTATACCCCACTCAGTTGTGTGAGTCTTGTCTTGTGAGTTACTTGGTGAACCCTCAAGTGCTAGGGCCACAAACACCCAGTACACACTGTGAAGTGGATGGCATTAGGAAGGGCATCCAGCTGTAGGAACCATGCTAAAGCAGGCATTAGGACTCGGTGTAGATCCCTGGCACACCAGTTCATATCGACTCAACCTATGCCAGTATAGGAGAAACACCAGTAGATGGTGATGACTGATTTTCCACAAAAAACAAAGGAAGAAAAACATTTAATAATAACTAGTGAACAAACAATATATAAATAATTCCATGTTTTATTTCAACAATCTTACTTAGAAGTACATTTTGACAATGATTGTAGTCATATTAAATGACAGAGGAAGAAAGAAGTGAGAGTTGAAAACTTGAATAACAATAAGAACAACATAAAATTTTTATAACGGCAAATAAAGAGTATTGTTTATATTTTTATTTTACACATTCTCCTTGGTATTACAATGTGATGAATGTCCTCAAAAGTGATAGCTCTAAATATAGAATTTGCAGAAAAAAGTTAAAAAAAAACAAACAAACAAACCCCAGAGGTCTTTTCAATTTTTAAGAAACAAAATTTAACTATTTAGAATAATATCTGCACATATGTGGGTGGGTGTGGATATATATATATATATATATTATAATGTTAGGGAATTATGAAATCCGAACTTACAAGGAAATACAATTTACTAATATCAAATTGAGTTGTATAATGAAAAATATTTTAGTCCAATATTTTTTAGATTTTATGTATTACAAATTTTCCCCTGGGTTTTTCAGATTTTAAAACTAGTATTTTGTATAGTACGCTTTTCTTGATGGTGTCTGATCTCCTTCATCGTGTGAGTTGCACAATGGTGGTTCTTCTCTAGATTATTAATATATATATATATATATCCTTTGTGTAAAATGTTTTTTGAGTGTGTTCATAAAAAGCTTCCATGCTATTTATTCTGGCCATTGCTTATTGTTTCCATCTTCCAGAGTAACTTTATGAGAAGGTCCCACTATAGCATAAGATTAATATAATAATAATAATAATAATAACTTTTAGATGGAAATTCATAAATCCTTTAATGCATTAAAGGGTTTATGAATTTCCATTTAAAAGTTCTTATATATACGTTACACTTCTCTTTTACATAGGGATTGGGTTGGCTTGGTATTGAAGAGATCTTAAAAGTGTTTTTATATATGTATAATTTATAGCTAACACTTTGTTATACAGATTTGGGGTCAGTGCTTTTCATGCGAGGTTACATGATGGTCTTGTGTTCATCAACCAGAAAATATAGTGTTAGTATTTAACTGTGTAAAAAAACAAAAAGAATCCTGTTCAGGTCTACAGATATATTAAACTTAAACCCCCTACCAAACCTTGCCCCTCCATTTTACTGAGGGATGAGACTTAGGAACTACTGGCTAAATATTTAATCCTGGGCTTTATGAATGACTGCGACATGAAAACATTAAACAGTTACAGTTAATTCAAAATATTACATATCTGTGATATTTGTTAGAAGAAAATTGAAATAAAATATGTCTAATTCAAGGATTACAGAATTTTTTTTATGGATTTCTTTTGTAAAAGATTCAATGGAATACCAATAACTTTCAAGCAATATTTTGAGGTTCTACAGCAATTGCAGTGGATCGTATTGCGTGTTATCTGTTGGATATGCAATTTTAACAATAAAGATTGAATATCAAGGACATATTCATAGAGATGGCTTGATTCGGACATTTACCCAAGAACATGTGATTTATGGTTGAATGAGTAATTGGTAAAAGTGAAATATTTATTTCAAAGACAGACTTTGGAAGACCTGCAAACAACTACTGTATTTGCCAGCATGTAAGACACACACCTTATTTTACAAGAATACTTTGTGGAAAAACAAATTTGGTATGTTTGATCATACACTTATTGAAACATTAGTTAGGAGTAATAGAAGCAGTATTAATACCAAATAGCAATCTATATATCATACTTAACATGGATGTACTTTAAGAAAACCCAAAAAAAAAATAAAAATAAAATGCACTGGTGCCATGTAAAAAGGACCCAGTACACTTTGTAAAGTCACTGGTGTTAGGAAGGGCATCCAGATATAGAAACCATGCCAAAGCAGACAATGGAGCCTGGTGTGGTCCTTGGCCCTTACCAGCTCCTGTGAAACCATTGAACCCATGCCAGCATGGAAATAGATGTTAATATTATGATGAGAAAACTGCAGTATTTGTCCTGAGGAAGCTTGTATAAACACATAGTGCTGATATTTTGTGCTTTTTAACATTTTATGTCTATATGAAATGCTTTCTCGGGGACAAAAACCCATTTTATGGTATTCTTAAAATTAAGTAGGATATAAAGGTCATTTTTAAAGTGGTTTTGTAAGGGAAAAAAAGTATGATTCATTGCATGTATATACAATGCTGTGACAGATACTGGCATAAAGTATATATCACAATATATTTATCATAAACTATGTTATGAAAGTACAATATCTTAGCTTTATCTTCTTTCAGATCAACTGAATAGTTGTTTATGTTTTAGTGAAGAGAATTGCTAGACAGGATGTGAAACTCCCATTTCTGGCTTTGATGTTTCGTGTTATGGTGATCGTTCACCTGGGGGTGCACCAAAGCTGTGTTTCTGTTATCATCCTTTTTGTCTTTTCATTCGGATAATAAACAAATCAAATGTTTCTTAAAGATAGCACAGTCATTAAATAATGTAAGATGCCTATCAGATGCGGGTTATATATGCCAAGGAAAGAGATATGAGATGATGTGAGCTCACCACATAACTGCCAACATATTGTAAGCAATTTTATAGACTGTGATAATTTGAATTGTTTTCAATATTTTATTATTTCTAACAATTATTGTGAAAGTACATGGCCTAATGGATAGGGTGTTGCACTCATGACTGGCAGATTGTGAGTTCATTTCCTAGACAAGGTGGTGTGTTGTGTTCTTGAGCAAAACACTTCATTTCAAGTTGTTCCCTGTGGGTGGGAGAGTGGCAGAATTATTGGCACATCAGCAGAAATGCTCTACAGTATTTCTTCTGGCTCTCTAGTCTCTGAATTCAAACCCTCACACCCTTGGAGAAGACAATGGGAAACCACCCCAGTATTCATCCAAAGTCTAGTCATGGATGGCCACAGTTCCAGTAATCTACTTAACGACAGCAGAGGAGTACAGGCCCTCTCAGGTTGTACAGAGAGTGCTGGAGACGGTTTGCTTGACTCAAATGGTTATTGTACCAAGCAGATCAAGCTCATCTGGCATCATAGCCTACAACACTCAGTCTCCCATCTACAATACAGCCATGTTAGATGCAGGGCAATTTGGGGATACATTTAAAACTATAAAAAAATGTTATCTTATACATCGACAAATATGGTAGTTAAGACTGACCTAAGAGTATTGTATCTTACTGATCAGGTGAAACAGGAAGGATTGAACATTACATAGATCTATCAAACCCTATGCCAGAATTGTACAATGCATCAAAGCAATAAAGATATAGAAGTTCAGAGCTAAACAATTGGATGCTTTATAAAATTTGTTGAATTCAAAACTAAATGATTGGATGGGTTATAAAATGTGTCAAATTATGTTAGAACTACCTGTATGAAGATGAGGTTTGTAAACACTAAAATACTGCTACTGGTTCTTAAAAGTTTGAAATCTCAAGGCCTAGTATATCCAAGTACTTAATCTTGTTATTATTTCAACACCGGAATCATGGAAATATAGAATTTAGGTTTCAGATTTTGAAGAGTTTAAAACAACCGGTGGCGTCAAGATGTTGATGTTGGAATTATCTACACCTCAATAGTTAGGTGATTTTGTATTTATTGGGAAAAGATGCAGTTGGACTTGAAAATTAAACAAACAGTTACTTGGAATTGATATTTCAGAAACAAGGTTATAGATATTTGCTTTCAGTGGGTCAACAAATAACAACTGTAAGCAGTTCAGATCATCAGACCACTTTAATATCAGAAATGGTTCAAGTGATAAAAACTACCAAATTATACAGATTCATTGCTGCTGAAAATGTTAAACTAATTCTATGTTATGTATTTATATTTGTTCAATAACTTGTGATATTTATAGAGGAGGTGGAGGCTGAAAATGCTGATAGTTTCCATTTTTTTTTTTCATATAATATGCAACTTGTGTATAATGCACTTCTGTAAGTATGGGCAATGAAATCCAAGGAGACATGCACTGTTCCCTCTGCATGCAAAGTTATGCATGCACACATTTAAAAACTAGTACAGAAAGAGATTAATGTATGTACAAGAAATTATTCTTTTTTACTCTAGGTACAAGGCCCAAAATTTAGATCGACACCAGTACGCAACTGGCACTTAATTTATCGACCCTGAAAGGATGAAAGGCAAAGTTGACCTTGGCAGAATTTGAACTCAGAACGTAAAGACAAATGAAATACCGCTAAGCATTTTGCCTGGCATGCAAACGTTTCTGCCAGCTCACTGGCCTATGTACAAGAAATTATTGTGTGCAGAAAAGGTTAATCATCTAAAATGATGTAGCAATTAATAATTATACTTATATACATTGAGCAAACACTTTTGTCACAGGACAAAAAAAAATTTTTTTTTAAATAAACAAAAAATAACAAAAAACAAACTCATACAGTAACAGATATTTGAAAAATAGACTAATAAAAAAATTGAAAGAGCATTCTTGTATTTAATATGCACTAACTTTTCTACAACATTATGTATGGAAAAAGAAAAGGAGTGTTTAGTCAAATTTATTATAATTGCTGTATAAAATATTCACATATCCCAAAAGTAAACTTAAACAAATTTGAAAGTGACCTTTGAACTTCACCAGTCTAAGCTGTAAAAGTAGTACACCTGCTGTAAACTGTATATTCTGGAAAATCACACTACCATATTTTTTTTCATCTGTAGTCCTTAATGTTGAATAGTTCTAAAGAATTAGTTGGTTCTTAAATTTAATGCTTCTGAAAATTTAGACATTTGCTTGACTTGTCAGGACAGTTGCATTTAATATTTTTCCATAATTGAATCAAAAAAGCAGGAGCAATACATATTTCTTAAGAAATTTGACAAGCAAAAAAGCATATTTGGCAAAAAAATGCAACATAATATCTGTTGTAAAAATTTAAACTATATTTTTTTAGTATTTTTAGAATAGTAAAGTGATTTTTGAATAGAATTGAATTAAACTGAATTTGATTAAAACTTTAGAATTCATATTATTATATATGAACAAATGTTCATTACAGGTACAACACTAACATTCCAATCCCCAATGGTTCAGAACTTCTCATAATCTGCAATAAGTTACAAACAGAAACTTCAAATTCTCATGGCCACTGGACTAATTTACCAGGTGGCCGCATTTCACAGTATCTTGCACAGTACAGCACTAATAAATTCATTTCTTGTATTTCACTTAATTATTTAAGAAAATTTTAATATTTGTTTAATTTAGTGTGACCACACCTGGTTTGGAAAAATCAGTAGTATGGAATGATTTTGTAACCAAACGTTTTGGAAAAGTCAATGTTGTACCTGTATTAATTAAAATTTTAAATGTTTCTTTAGCTGAAAACTGACGAAACTTTCTTTTAAAATTATTTTACGATTGCAAATGTAATTAAAATTACCTTATAATTGCTACTATAATTAAAAAAATGACAACAATTAAATTTTAGGCTTGTTTATTTATTTAGATATGTGACTTAATTAGGCACAGTTTTAAAATATTAAATGTTTCATTGATTTCATGTTAGGAGGTAGAGAGAGAAAAAAAAATCATATTTCCCTCTAAATTCATTACATACATATCCCAATAATACTTATTTTATACATTCACATACTTAAGTGAGGATTATAAACGTATTAATAAAGATGTTAGTTTTCTCTTAAAGGATAACAACATCTGCATTATAAAAAAAAATCATGAAAAATATGTGCGTATTTTTAAGATATGGATACAACATTTATATTATTTATAACAATGATGATGCACAAATTTGCTTCAACTTGTACATTCCAGAAAATATAAATTGTATAAAAGATATAAATTACATTTCACAAACTAAACCTCAAATGATTTATTTATATTAAATAATGATGAAAATATGTGAATTGAGTTCAGTCAAATAATTAGTTGTAATGTTAATGAGGGGTGGCAGTAATGGGATTGTTATTGTTACTGATGCGATATAATAATTTTTATTATGAATTTATTAACTGATCCAAAGTGAACTGATGTATTCTATTCATGTATGTATTTTGCATTATTTGTAACCATATACTGTTTCTTTTTCTCCCTGTCTTTGTATTTACCAACAAATATTGTTTTATGCTAAGAATATGTACACTTCCAAGAGGTATAATCTTTAGAAGATTTTCTCAGAAGTTTTTCTAGTTTCAATACTTCAATAATTTAGTGCAAATCAAAACCTTTATATGCTGTAAGCTTTGCTATATCCTTTTTAGGATATTTTGAAAATATCAAAATGGCTAACTCTTTTTCTTCTCTCTTTGTCTGAATATTTGCAAATACCAAAGAATGTTTGCCTTACTTCATACATGTATCCCTAATTACTACAGCAACCATTTTACCACAGTAGGCATGTTCAACTGCAGAGAGATACTCACACTTGAATACAGTTAGGCATCTTAACAGAAAACATTCTCTGTTGGTATCTTAGTAAATATTATTGATATCTGAACAGAAATTATAGAGTCTCAAGTTCTTTTAGGCTGAAGCCAATCATCCATCAATGGCTCTGCAAGTTATCACAATCATATTTTTGAAAGCTTTTACGAAAGAGTGTATGTAGTAGGTGAGTCATGAAACACAGGCTGATTTCATTCACTCAACTAGTTAATTATATATTTATATAAACAAAAAGGAATTAATTAAATTGGTTAACTAATGGATTATATAATATTTCATGCAAGCTTACATTCAAATATGTGACATATGCATGCATGTAGGTATGTATGTATGTAACTGTGTGTTTGTAATATCTATCTTTCTGTATGTATGTATATATATACATGTATATATATACATATATACAAACACACATAATCTAACAGGAGATCAAGGAATCTTACTCTCTACCTTGATCCATTACCATCCAAGTGTGTGTGTGTGTGTATTAATTCAAATGTAAAGTGTTATATATCCATTATGGCCAATCTTACCAATTGGTCTCGCACCAGGGGTTCAATGGAGTCTTAGATAACAGTCCAATTATGTAACCCTGTGCTCTTCAGAGATAACAGTTATGAAACGAGATATATGGCAACTGCCCAGCAGAGGGGTCACACAGGAGAGCTAGGAAGAAGGGGAGATAATAAAGTAGTGGTGATCCCAAAATGAAACCAGTAAAAGAGTAAAAGAGAATATATATATATATATATATATATATATATATATATATATATATATATATATATATATATATATATATATATATACTTATCCTTACATAGAAGGAATTGAATGTGCAGTGATTTTATTTTCCATTGTGATTTGTCATTCACTCTTGAACTCTCTCTGTAAGTTTGTGATTGTTAGAGTTTTATTGATGTAGTTGGTGAGCCCCTTGAGCAAACTGTGATCAAAGGCATTCCAACCATGACCATCCCATCCCATCCCATCCATCTTTTCTTCAAATATAGTGTACTAAGACTACATTATTCGATGTGTTTTTCATTTTTTTTTTTTTAAAGACAAGATGGTAGTGAACAATTGGAGGGAGATTTGGCTGTCATTTCTAGGAAGCAACAGATAGAGGCTCTCTCGTTGACAAGCGAATGTTCTTTTAGTATTTGTTTGTGTATGTAGTATTATGATATTTATTTTTCTGATGTTGCGTATGTTTGATACTCTCATGGTTGTGTAGCCACCGATCAGCTCTTCTCAAGTAGACCCTTGGCATGGAGGTAGCTGCTTGAAATACCTGAGTATCGACCTTACATATAATACTACCCATATTCTGTACATTAAAATACGTCTATTAACAACTATGTTATAAGAATTTAACAACTTCAAGAGATGCGAAATACTCTTTTACTCTTTTACTTGTTTCAGTCATTTGACTGTGGCCATGCTGGAGCACTGCCTTGAAGAAGTTTTAGTAAAATGAATCAACCCCATGGGTGGTTATTTTTTAAAGCCTGGTACTTATTCTATTGGTCTCTTTTGCCAAACTGCTAAATTATGGGGGACAAACACATACACACACACACAGTCTGTGAAGGTAAGATCAACAAAATATATATATATATATATATATATATGATGGGCTTCTTTACAGTTTCCATCTACCAAATCCACTCACAATGCTTTGGTCAGCCCGAGGCTATAGTGGAAGACACTTGCCCAAGGTACTGCACAATGGGACTGAATCTAGGACCATGTGGTTGGAAGGTTGGGAAGCAAACTTCTTACCACGCAGCTGTGCCTTTGCCTATGCACATAGCTGCGCCAACATCTATTATTTATAGATTCTCTACTTTGAGTTCCACAGTTAAAAACAAACTCATGAACTCACATCTCTTGAAGATTCTAAATTCTTACAATGTAAACAACACACATTCCTCATTTATAAGAACAAAGCTTTTGTAATGAATAAAGAATTTTAAAGGATTGCTTTGATCCCATGATAGAACATCTGTCACATTTACTGAAGATGTGAGTTCATGTCCCATGGGTAGCCTTTGACGTTTTTCTATCCAAGAGGTTTTTCAACCCAATAATTTCAACCTTACAAGTTTTTCAACCCAATATTCTACATGTTAATACTTATAGCTTTATCTACTTCAAGTTCGATAGTTAAAAACAAATTATATCAATTAATGTTTTGCATCTTCTGGAATGTATCTTTGTGATATATTTTTAAAAAGCTTCTTTTTATAATCATAGAATTCAATTGTTGTTGTTTTTTTTTCTTAAACATTGTCATAGTTACACAAGTATTTTTAAGAGAGAGATTCTCTTATTTCATTTGGAAGTAAATATCCACCCCCAATTGTAGATGATTTGCAACATGTCTCCTGTTGTGTAAGGGCATTATTGTCTGCCTTTGTTTATTTAAAGATGACCATGTGGTCATCAGCAAATATTTGTCTCAAAATGATGCAATTTGTGTTGTCGTTGTTATTTAAGTAATGAAAAATAATGGTGATTTCTAACATCAGCAGAAGGCCACAAATTATGTGGGGAGGGAACAAAAAAAAAGTGTAGTCAATTTAATCATCAATCCCAGTTTCTGAATATTGACCCTGGAAGGAAAGAAGGCAAAATTGATAGTGGTGGGATTTGAACTAAAAATGTAAACAGGTAGAACTAAATACTATAAGACATTTTATCATGGTACTCTATTGTTTCTACCTCTCCACAGTTTTGATTATTATTGCTGCTGCTGCTACTACTACTACTACTACTACTACTACTACTACTACTACTACTACTACTACTACTACTGCTGCTGCTGCTGCTGCTGCTGCTACTACTGCTGCTGCTGCTGTTACCACTGAGGCTTTTGTTTTAGCATTTTCATTATCAATTATTATCATCATTATTACAACTACTATTACTATTGCAGCTACTACTACTACTATTGCTATGGTGGTACATGTATTTTTACATTGTTATGGAGAGGATTGCTTTGCAAATTTAGTCATTTACATATGAATTGTGGAAGAATTTCCTTTTCAATGGATACTTTTCCTCCAACCAGCCATTCAGTCAACTAAACTGAGTGTTGTACCTGTTCTGATTTGAGCAGACTGAGGTAAGCAGAGTACTTGATTTTATCTGAGGACACATCTGGTCCACACTGTAAAGTGGTTGGTGTTTGGAAGGGCATCCGGCTGTAAAAACCATACCAAAGCAGACACCTTGCTGGTGCTGGTGCCACGTAAAAAGCACTTGGTGCCCTCTGTAACATGGTTGGCATTAGGAAGGGCATTCAGCTGTGGAAACCATACCAAAACAGACAGTGGAGCTTGGTGCAGCCCTCTGGCTTGCCTGCTCCCACCAAAACTTCCAACTCATTCCAGCATGGAAGACAGATATTAGATGATGATGATGATGATGATGATGATGACGATGACAATGACGATACTATATACTGGTTATAGCAAGTGAGATTTTAAATTCATGACATTCTTAGCCAGACAGTAACTTACAACTTTAATCCTCCTGACTGTTGTGTATCCCCAAAAGTACCTTAAGAGAAATAGTAAACCAGGATGATAGGAATAAAGAGAATACGTTAACGAAAACTTACAAACATGCTTTGAAAAATAACTCATTGAACAAGTTGAACCAGCAGTAAATGGTGAAAATAATTATTTCTACAATAGGCACAAGGCCTGAAATTTTGGGGAAATGGGTCTGGTCAATTACATTGACCCCAGTGCTCAACTGGTACTTATTTTATCAACCCCCAAAAGGATGAGAGGCAAAGTTGACCTCAGCAGAATTTGAACACAAAAAAACGTAAAGCTGGAAGGAACGCTGCTAAGCCAGTTGTCTGGTGTGCTAACAATTCTGCCAAAAACTCAGCAGCATGAAAATGGTGAAGATAATCTATGATAATCCAATGAAAACAGTTGGCTTTAATATCTTAAAGTTGAAATAATGGAATATATCAGGAAACAATTGAATAATTACATAAAAATAATAATTTTGAACAAGGAATGGAATTCTGTTATCATGAATATTTCATTTCACAGCTTCGTCTTAACATCTGTTCGGTCCTCCCATCCACTGAATGTAAAAATATAAAAGAAAATTTTTTTGTACTGTTTTACAGATTTCAGCCATCTTGCTGTGGCCATGTGTGTGTGTGTTCATATATATGTATGTAACATATACATACATATATATATGTGTATATATATAAATGTGTATGTGTGTGTATATGTACATGTGTGTGTGTGTGTGTGTGTGTGTGTTAGGAAATTGGTAGACTGAAACAGTAGGGTTTTTTTTTCTTCTTCAATGTAATATAATTCAAGAAAGGAAATAAATGTCAATACAGAAAGATAAGAAAAACAGAAGGAAGAAAGGAAAAATTAAGAAAATAAGAAAGAATACTTACAAAAATAAATTATGAAAAAAAAAAGAAAAATTTAATTTCATAATCTTCAACATAATTCTGAGATGTGTTGAAAGGAAGATGTGAAAGCCATTATTTCCTATGCATGACATGAACATGAAGATATGTCTGCCCTAAATTCCCATCCATTGCCCCAAAA
>NC_068991.1:8376239-8408796 GCF_001194135.2 Octopus bimaculoides | reverse complement strand
ACAGAAAGATAAGAAAAACAGAAGGAAGAAAGGAAAAATTAAGAAAATAAGAAAGAATACTTACAAAAATAAATTATGAAAAAAAAAAGAAACTTATCTCAAATAATTTTTAAGGAGACATTTAAAAAAAAAACATGCACAAAGTCACTTCTGCCAATTCCCCCTTCCCTCTCAAAGGCTCTTTGTCTTGCAAGTTACTTGGTGACCCTGCCAGTGCTGGTGCAATGGTAAAAACATCCAGTTGACACTGTAAAGTGGTTGGCATTTGGAAGGGTATCCAGCTGTAAAAACCAGGTCTAAACTGACTTCATTTGTGATGTGTAAAGTACTCAGACCACCCTGCAGAATGGTTGGTGTTAGGAATGGCATCCAGTCGTAAAAACTATGTCAAAACAGACACAGAAGCCTGGTACAGTCTTGCTTAGCCAGTTTCTGTCAAACCGTCCAACCTATGCCAGCAAGGAAAGTGGAGAGATGATGATGATGATGTATCATAATAAACATTTAAAAATTTTTCTTTCTTTTTACAGGGTGTCCAGGCTAAATTTGACAATAATGTATGTCAAATTTAGCAGGAAAGGACACAGCAGACATTCTTACTGCATTTGCTTGCCAGATTTCAATCTCCACATTTTTGAACACGGCTTTAGGCTCAAGTCAGACAGCTATGTGAAGCCGCTGGAGAGTGGTCAATCCCTAGCTGGATAGGGTTGCTGCTGGAAGGCCATATTTGGCAGCTGAATAGAGAACAGATAAAATAAACAGAACAAATTTTTGGTAATCAGTCCCAGAGCAATACCAGTAATAGAAGCATGAACGCATATTGTTTTATATATTTGCTTGTCTATATAGGTATGGGATGGACAGGCCTGTTCAAAAGCAGCAACTCCTATTGTCACGATTCTTTGTTGTCTGATATACACACAATAGAAAAAATATTGCCCACTGTTTTGTCATGCTAATCTCTTAGTGCAAAAAAAATGAGAACAATTAGCCAATAACTAGCTTGAAACTGTGGTTTCGATTTCAAATCCTGGCTTCAGAAAGTTGGTAATTGTTTGCTAACAATACATTTTAATGTGTCACCAGTACTAGAATGATTGTCCACTAGGATTAAAGAGCTCCCTTACACACACACACACACACACACACTTCAATAATATCAAATAAGACTATGACATCAAGAACACTCACTAGAACTGGTAAACCAGTGATGGTTGGCACTAGCAGGAATTAGATTGGAAATAAATAAAAAGACAGTAAAGAGGTATTTGCAATAATGTTATTGGGATGAAGAATAAAACAACAGACTTACGGGAGACCTACACATTGGTGGTATAGTAGGCGTTGCCAGAGAAACAATATCAAGTAATCCTTCAAAAGACTGACCCATCAATAACAACGCCAAGTTGTCTCCTCCATTTGGTACCAAAGACAAGATTCCTGATCGCAAAGACTTGAATCTGCATTTCTCCAAAATAATTTTATTATCTGTAGAATAAGAGATAACAAGGTGGAAATAGCAGCAGTATACATTTGCATGTTCTTTTAAAATTATGGTAATGACCAAATGAATACAATCATGAATACAAGAAGTTGAAATGGGGTTCCTGCAAAGGTAAGGCCATCTGTGGAGGAGGGAGTCTCTCCAGGTCAAGCTGCTATTTCTCTGCATTGAGTGATCACAGCTCCAATATCACAGAAATGTAATTAGAACATCACCAAGAAGAATCCCGAGAACCTGGATCCGGTTGGTTTCAACACAAAATAAGTGGAATATTTGGGCCTGAAATGGCCTGTTTAAATGCTAAACGGTTACAAAGTATTTGCTCAACATGGGGCTCAAACCCACAACCCCAAGATTAAGAGTTTCATACTCTACAACTGGTGATGCAAGAAAAAAATATGAAATATCATTACCTTCAATGTTTATAGGTATTTTTTTAAGAAATTCAGATGTTAAGCTGTTTTCTTTAGGGCCACCTATGATTATGAGGTTTCTTTTCTCTGAAATGAATATATATCATTAATAAGATAAGATTACTCATAATATATACAATTTCTTTAAAGTAGGAGAAAGATAACATATTTTGATTAGGATTGAAACAGCTTAACTTACTTAGTTTTTCTAGCGGTACTTCAGTATCTTTAACAATGGCTGCTGAAGTATCTGATGAAAGCCAGAAGTGGTTGGAAATATATACAGCAAGTTGTAGAAGTATTTGGTTAGTAACTACAGAACCTAAAGTACCTGAAATTAAAACATACTAAATTGAAACATGTCTGAAATAGGTTGTTTTTTTTTATTAATCGCTTTTAAATTTTTAAATCAGGAATAAAAACAGACTAAACCCTTTCATGACCATATTTCTGTTCACATGCAATGCTTTTGTTTCAATTAATTTTGGAAATAATGAAGAATTTTGATGGTGTTTGGAACATAAATTAATATGAAATTTTGATAGAAAGTTTAATTTAGGTTACTTTAAAACAAGAATTTGCATTTGGCACCTGTGAAATTGTAGTCATGACCGTTGTCGGTGTCATGTAAATGACACCCACACTGAAGGCACATAAAAACCACCTATTACACACTTGGAGTGGTTGGCATTAGGAAGGGTGTCCAGTCGCAGAAACCATGCCAAATCAGACTGGAACCTGGTGCAGCTCTCCAGCTTACCAGTTCCAGTCAAACCGTCTCACCCATGCCAGCATGGAAAATGGACGTTAAATGATGATGGTGAATCATGGATGGTTTTAGGTGGGCTTACATCAAAAGAGTTAATGATTTAAATAAGTTATATAAAACCAAAAATCACCTCAATAATAAAATGTTTATCTGTTTATTGAGGAGATAGATTATTGATACTATAGAACTGGGAAGATAATGGTAACACCAAGATGAGAATTTGTATCTGTTAACAACAAGAACATATTTCTTCCTAACAGACAATTATGCCGGTCCCAAGTAAATGGCACTTGTGCTGGTGGCATGTAAAAAGCACCTTCAAGCGTCGGGCTTCACAAAGGCAACTGGCACCCATGCCAGTGGTACATGAAATGCACCTGTCAAATGTTGAGCCTCATGGTGACCATGACAAATAAGTGAGACCTTTGGCAATATGCTGTGCTTGAGAAGAAGACCTATCAAGCCAAGTGAAATTGTAGTCATGGCAGATACTGGTGTCACGCAACTGGCACCCATGCCATTGGCACGTAAAAGGACCCATTACACACTTGGAGTGGTTGGTGACAGGAAGGGCATCCAGCCGTAGAAACCATGCCAAAATGGACTGGAGTCTGGTGCAGCCCCTCAGCTTACCAGCCCTGGTCAAACCGTCCAGCCCATGCCAGCATGGGTAATGGATCTTAAATGATGGTGATGATGAAGTGTGCTTCAGAAATATGATAAAGCATGGCAATTTAAGATAGACAGTATAGTTGGAAGACTCACAATACTAAACAAAAATAAGATATATATATATATAGATATGTGATAAATGTGATACAGTAATAATATGCCCAACAGAAATGTGATGTATGGTAATATCAGAACAGATTCAAGTATGGTGCAAAACACACTCTTGTTTGTATTGCTAACGGAGAGATAAATCCCCACCATCTCCAGCACCGAGATCACATGATCACATGACTCCAACCTTCATTGGTCTTGTCAATGATGGATGCTTGACCGCTAGAGATAGCATCCATCATTGTGATTGAGCATCCATTACTGACAAGACCAAGGAAGAACTTGCAAAAACTGAAAATAAAAACTACATTGATATGAAAGTAAGAAAATCTAAGACATACCAGTTACTATCAAGAAGGGTTTTTCAGCTACACGTCTTGCAGGCCCATAGTTACGATAGTCTCGGCTAGTTTCCTTGTTTTCGGTACATATAGACCATTCACCTTCAATGACAACAATATAAATAACAATAATAATAATAATAATAATAAACTTTGATTTTTTTTTTTTTTTGGTCGGCCCTAGGCTATAGTAGAAGGCACTTGCTCATGGTGCCATGCAGTGGGACTGAACCCGGAACCATGTGGTTGATAAGGAAGCTACTTACCACACAGCCCCTCATGTTATTTGGGTTAAGCCAGTCTCTGAGTTTCACCTGTATATTTACAGGATCTTCAGTCACAACTAGCCTGATGATTCTGTGCATCTACAGGTGAAATTCAAACAAACAAAAGACAGACTCAGCCAAAATAAAATACTAATTTCTATCATGGTGTGGGGAACTCCTTTTTATTTCAGTCAGTCCACTCTAAATGTGTGTGTGTGCAAATACATATACAGTAGAACCTTACAGTACGAGTGCACCATTGTACGAGTAATCAACTGTACGAGCCGAGACTCGTGCGAATTTTTGTCATGAAGTACAAGCAGAAATCCACAGTATGAGAACACAAGTCGTCCCATCTTTAAGGTAATTCAATTAATAAAACCAATTTACATATTTCTTTTACATTCTCTTTTTTATAATTGTCATTTTACTTGTAACTACAACTTTTCTGTTTTAAAACCCATAAAAAATTATTTTCGAGTGGTTTTGGGGGGCTGGAACAGATTAATTACATTTTAGTTAACTTCAATGGGGAAAATTGATTTGTAAAACAAGTAAATCATAAGACGAGTTCAGTCACGGAATGAATTAAACTTGTACTGTGAGATATCACTGTATATATATATATATATATATATATATATGTCAATTAACCTTCAGATCTGCACAGGTGTTCTTTATCAGGTGTGTTCATCATAGTGTGCACTGAGGTTGGAGGAACAGTGAAGTCAGTATCAACCTAAAACAAAAATAAACAAAACATAAACAGTAACATAGAAAAATGAAATCCAGTCAGAAATTATATTATAAAGTGAGACCTTAAAGCAGTTTATACAGGTCTTTTATTTTCCTTTTTACATGCTTTAGTTATTGGACTACAGCTATGCCAGGGCACTGTATTGACAGGTTTAGTTGAACAAATCAACCCCAGTACTTAAGTGAAGAAAACAGAAGATGAGTTGTGGAGGAAGGCTTGACAAGGCCTCAGTTCTTATTTCTTTATTGCCCACAAGGGGCTAAACATAGAGGGGACAAACAAGGACAGACAAAGGGTTGGCATTAGGAAGGGCATCCAGCTGTAGAAACACTGCCAGATCAGATTGGAGCCTGGTGCAGCCTCCTGGCTCAGCAGTCCTCAGTCAAATTGTTCAACCCATGCCAGCATGGAAAGCGGACATTAAACCATGACAACGACGACGATGATGATGATGATGATGATGATGATATATAAGAACTTATTATATTTCAGACAGTAAAGTATCATAACCATACTTACAACAACATTAACCGATGTCCAGTTTATTGCTCGGTTTGAACTTTTTACAAGCTGGAATTTAGCAACATTTGATGTTTGCAGTTGAATAGAGTCGCCAGTTTGATGGATCTTTCCAATGACAAAGAAATATTGATTGAATTCAAGTTAGAATGTGAAAAACTGTAGCATTTAGAAAAAAAATTTTTTTTTTTGTGAAATAAGTCATTATTAAACTGGTGGTTATTAAAAAGAAATTAACATGAAATTTCAAAGGAAGGTTTTAATTTAGATCCGTGTAAAACAAGAAGTTTGTATCACAGAACCAAGGGTAGTCACAAGTAGGTTGGCTTGAAAAGGATTAACTCATTTTTGATAGTGGGATATTTTTCAGAATTCTACATATTTCATATAACTTCATCGTCATCGTCATCATTTAACGTCTGTCTTCTATGCTGGCATGGGTTGGACGGTTTGACAGGAGCCAGCCAGGTAGAAGACTACACCAGGTTATTGTGTCTGTTTTGGCATGGTCTTTATGGCTGGATGCCCTTCCTAACACCAAACACCCCACAGAGTGGACTGAGTGCTTTTTACTAAGGGATGTTAATTGCAACCAATTTTAACAAATTAATTTGGTGTCTGTACACTAGTATGCAAAAATTTAATCACCACAATGTTGATTAAAAATCGAAAATTGTGCTGAGCCTGAAAATTAATGGAGGCAATATATTCTATGCCCTGGATATGACTTTAAACTGCATCCAATAATGGGGCCCTAGTATAAGAGCTCTAGGTTTTTGAGGAGTGTGGAACCACATCTTATTAACTATTATTCCCGGATCTACCCTGACCCAGAGTAGTAGCATCTGTCAGGGTACTAGTTTTGAGTTAATTAACATGTGAGCCACCCGAGTCAGGGTTCATTGAAGTCAGGTGACTGCAGCATGATGGATGATGTGAACTACTTCAGCAAATGAATTTATTGAATTAATGGTAAATATCATTAGATGCTGAGCAGGTGAACAGACACCAAATGATCAATGGGCAAGATGAATCAGTTCAGTTAGCTAACCACTATCATCATCTGTGCACAGATGAGATATTTCAGTTAGAAAAAGACCAATATGACTAAAACGCAAGCGAGATGCTTATGGTGTATTGCTCAATTAGGATACCTGGCATGGGAGAGTTGCATTTGTTCAGGTAAGTTGCCTGGGCAGATGATGACGATAACGACGACGATGATGATGATGATGACAATGATATTTACTTTACAGACTTAAAGGAGTTAATATATTTGTTTACTTACATCTATGGTGGTTGTTCGGAAAGGTGTAATTTGTTGCAGGACACAAATACCATGGATAGATTCTCCGAAAGCAGGGTTAAGTGTCACCAGAGTATGATGGCCATCGACTGGACGTTGAGAAGCAGTGATTGAATACTGATTACCACTAGAGCAATGCTCTTTGTCAACACTACAGCTTCCTGAGCTTTTACTGAACTCTGAGATGCCACCGTGTTTCTGTGCAAATGACCTCAACTGTTGGTCATGCACAGCACCTCCGTCATTGACAGACCTGCAAAATGTTGAAGAAAACGGCATGATTAACCCTTTAGCATTTAAACTGGCCATATCTGACCAAAATATTCCACTTATTTTAAAATCAGACCAGACAGATCTGGCCTCTTACACCTACCCTACAATATCGTTTTAAAAATACTGTGCCAGTGACATGTAAATAGCACCAAACATCATAACATCTAAAAGAACAGGAAGAACGAGATTTTTATCTTACAGGAGATGGAATATAAGCCAAAACCTAAACATTTAAAACCCTTTAGCATTCACATTACTCTGTCAAATATAATGCTCATTTATTCATATTATTTTGAATTAAGCATGCACTATTTTGTAGCTTCAAGAGTTCAACGATACCATTGTTAGGCACGAGAGACCAAATATGGCCAGTTTGAATGTAAAATTGATAGAATGTTTGTGTGTGATTTGATGTTAGGAAGGGAAAGGGTTGAAAGAAGAGTAAAGAAAAAAAACAATAATAGAGAAAAAAAACCAGTGTTTTTCTTTGATTTCCCTTCTTGACTCACCAAGTATCCCACCACCAATGCTCCTTGCCTGAGAGTTCTGTATAATTGATGGCTGTCTTCAGTTCTGAAATCAATCGAAACATCCGCCTTACGAAATAGGGGTGGACAGTTCTATCATTTTCTCCAATTCTTGCTAACACTGGAATTCCCTTTTGATTGAAAAACAAAACAAGCCAATTAGTTAATTAATTAATAAATTAATGAAAAATATAACAATACATTTTCAAGAAAGAGATTATTTTGTTTAATTACAATAAAGGATATTCAGTTTCTATCAAAATTAGGAAATCTGCCTCCTTACCACATGGTTTCAGGTTCAATTCCAGTGTGTGGCACCTTGGGCGAGGGACTTCTACTATAGATGAGTGAAGCCTTGTGAGTGGATTTGATACATAGAAACTGAAAGAAGCTTATTGCATGCATATATAACATAGAGTTCTTTCATGTAAGATTAGAAACAGACATCACTTACATAACAATGGCACTCATTTCCAACTATCATTTGAAGTCAAGGCAAGGAGATAGTAACACACACATTACACACACAAATACATACATATATACATACATAAATAAATAAAGCCCCCCAAAAATGAAGAAAAAACACAAGAAAAAAGCAACAATGCGAGGACATAGTACATGCAAAGTATTAACAGATGCTCAGGGAAGGAAAGATAGGTAGTTTTACGTTTCAAGCAAAGCTCTTCTTCAGAAACAGGAATCAGGAAAGTCCAAGAGAAAAGGAAAACGGAGAAAAAAAGCAATCCACATGTAGTTACATTTTGAAAATGTATATATATATATCAGGCTTCTTTCAGTTTCTGTTTATCAAATCCATTCACAAGACTTTGGTCAGCCCAGAGCTATAATAAAAGACGCTTGCACAAGGTACCACACAGAAGTACTGAATCCCAAATCATGTGGATGTGCAACAAATTTCTTACCCAATAATTATAAAATATCATTTTTCTATGATATATATGAGATCATACATAAAAATTCTGTGGTAAACTAAATGGTAAACTCTATAGCCATCTTAAATCTCACTCTAAAAATAACAAAATACCAACAATATTCACAGAGATTGCAATTCATTATCAACTTATCACTTGTATATGCAGACATAGTGGAAATAATAAGCAATTGTGGAATATATTGTGGAGTGGATTGAACAGTTACCTTAAGATTTGAAACATGTCTGTCAGCATCATTTTCTGCAATAGCAGCTTCCATTATTGCTTTGACAGATGGATCTGTGTGGCTTGCTGAAATATCATGTCTGAAATATAAGATAATACTATCATTTTTGGCTTTCTACAAACAATTTCGGATGGGGTTTGTGAGAAACCCCATTTTATGTTGCACTGACAGTTCAATAAACCATGTCAGATGGTATTTTATTATGTGTTGTATTGTGGTTACAAAGCAGGCTTCTTAACCACACAGCCATGTTTTTACTGTGAAAGAGATGAAAAAACAATTTCTGAAACAAACCTGAAAAACAGATTACTGTCCCCGTATTCTTCTTTCTTGATCCATCCTGCGAGGGAGACTACAGCTAGGGCACGGTCAGGAAAGTGAGTAGCAAGGTGCCATGCTCCATGACCACCCATTGAATGACCTGAAGAGCAGTGAATGGCATTATCAGTATTGTTAACATGAGAAAGTAGAAATAAGAAACAAACGTATTACATTTATCCTAGTTTAACACGGATTCATTTGTCATTGATCTGAGATACATGGTCTGCTCAATTGTGAACTACACAGGTGTCATGTAAAATGCACCCATACCATTGCCACGTAAGGAGCACCTGTACCAGTGCCACATATAAAGCACTTGTGCCAGTGCCACATATAAATACCTGTGCTGGTGCCACATATAAAGTACTTGTGCTTGTGTCACATATAAAGTACCTGTGCTGGTGCCACATATAAAGCATCTGTGCCAGTGACAAGTTATGAGCTACATGCCTGTGAAAATAAAACAGACAATTGGAGCTTCCTATCTGGCCAGCATCTTTCAAATTCACTTGCAAGGTTTTGGTCGGCCCAAGGCTATAGTAGAAGACACTTGCCCAAGGTGCCACACAGAGGGACTGAACCTGGAACCATGTGGTTGGGAAGCAAAATTCTTAATACACAGCCACATTTACTCAAAACTTCTTGGCAAATCTTTAAATAAATATTGCATGTTTAATTCAGAAAATTATTTTAACATTGTAACATGCCTGAAAAAATCACATGGTCAGCTGCAACTTTGTTTTCTATCCAATCTGCTGACTGGACAAGGATACGCAGTTTTTCAAGGGCTGTCATAGCAGTCAGAGCACCAGGCCCTTCCCAGTTGTGTGCTCCATGCCTGTGAAAATAAAAATAAAGATAAGTATAATTATACATCATCATCATCAACATCATTTAATGTCTGCTGTTCCATGCCTGAATTGGTCAGACAATTTGTTGGTAAGGCAGATTTTTCTACGGCCAGGTGCCCTTCCTGTTGCCAACGCTAATTTGTTTCCAAGTATGATAATACTGTCCATGGCTAGATACATTTTTCACATAAACAATGATGATGCTCATTTGCAAAAATCAAATAGATAAGGGTACAAACCCGCATGTACATACACACAAACACACACATGATATGCTTCATTCAGTTTCTGTCAATCAAATCTACTCATAAGGCATCGATCGGCCTAGGACCATAATAGAAGACACTTGTCCAAGGTATCACACAGTGGGACTGAACCCAATCCTACACATTTGGGAAGCAAGCTTCTTAACCACATAACCACACTTGCACGCACTTACGTACCTTGAAAAGTCACAGGTAAATGCACTTCAAAGCACAAACATAAATGTCCCCAAAAGATGCAATTTAAAAATTAGCTTGTTTTTCAAAATGCCTGAATGAAATCAGTGACCAATAAGACCCTACTAATTGTTTTTAAATGAGATATGGAGCATGGAGAAGATAAATAATAATCTTTTCTAATATAGGTACAAGGCCTGAAATTTGGGGGAGGGGTATAGTCGATTACATTGACCCCAGTACTCAACTGGTACTTATTCTGCCAACTCGCCACCTTAATGATAATAATAACAATGATAATGATGATGATAATAATAATAATAATAATAATAATAATAATAATAATAATAATAATAGTCCTATCTACTATAGGCACAAGGCCTGAAATTTGGGGGAGGGGGTAGTCCATTACATCGACCCCAGTACACAACTGGTACTTAATTTATCAACTCTGAAAGGATGAAAGGCAAAGTCAACCTCGGCCAAATTTGATCTCAGAACGAAGCGATGGGCAAAATATCACTAAGCATTTTGTCCAGCGTGCTAATGATTCTGCCAGCTCGCTGCCTTCCAGTAATAATAATAATAATAATAATAATAATACATAACAAGAAGAGTACAATACAACACATAATGAAATACCATCTGACTTGGTATATTGAACTGTCAGTGCAATATAAGATCTGTACTTTATTATATGTTTTATTGTGCTCTTAGTGTGTTTTTTTTACCTTTGTGAAGAGTTACATCCAAATAATATATTTACCTTGTTGGTGCCAAAAGCCAGATTGTGTCAAATCCAAATTCAAAATCTTTTCCAACCATTCTTTTGTAACTGTCTGCCTGGTTTTGTGCTGGTACAGAAGTTCCATGAAGAGTGAGAAGGACCGGGCAAAGCTTTGAGACACATTTAGAAATCGGTGCGATAGCAGCTCCTTGTTGGACAGAACCATCATGATCAATGAACGAAAATAGAAAAGACTGATTAAGTTTTCGACACCGAAGATTTATTGGTGCAGATTCCATGCTACCTTCTGATGTAGAAATTTCCAGAACCAAATCGATCCCTGTTGAATAACAGCCATTTGTGAGACGATTATGAGGAGAAGTGATGGAAATGATTAGTCCAAGAATTTGACCAGGAGCTATATTCCGTTTATCAACCAATTCCAAAGTAATTGGCTGACCGTAAGATTGACTCTTGAGAGAAACTCCAATATTCTTTAACCATTTGTTGCCCAGGAAATTAATCACAGGAATACTTAGATATTGACTGAACAAATAACCATCGACTAGATCAGGTACCATTGTTGGAGAAAGTATATCAAAACTTGTACTAACTGTCTTGAAAACACATTTAAAATTTGCGTTTACTTTAGCACGTAATTTTGCATAAAGTGTATGGATTCCGCGTGTGAGGGTAATGCTGAACATAAGCTGATCTCGATGATAGACATCTCCGACAATTGGAATTTTATCTACATAGGCAGTAGTAAGTCCATGGCATTGAATAATAACTGTTTGTTCTTTTTCGTTGATAGCAAACTCACCAATAATCCAACCTTGCCATTCAGTGATACCCATAGAACCAAGAGATCCAACCAAATCATTCCATTCTAATTCAGGAGAAATTCGGATCAAGGATTCTCCTAAATGTCGATAAACTTTCCATTTGACTTCCCCATTAGGAACAATTTCAGAAAAATATTTAATATTTTTTTTCAAACGATATAATGAAACATTACGGATGCCACCATAGGCAGCCAAAGGATCTCCGTCCAGTTCCATTTTCCCAATGACAAAAGGACCGATATAATACCATTCATTGACAGAGAGACTATTTTTAGTAGATTGTTTTACAGCTTGTTTAAAACAAAAGTTTGCTTGTGTGGTCTGGGGTTGTGGTTTTTGTAAATAAAGATGGCCCAAAGCAGACCAGACGAAACCATCATTAGGATTATTTTCCAAGAACTTTAAATAACAAAGGAAAGTATTTTCATTCTGAAGAGATAATCAAAAAGAAACAAAAAGTTTAGATGTTACCAATGCTGAAAGTATTGGCTTTTATTCCTGGATTAGAACTATATAAAACAAATTCATGTAACAAGAATTGATGTGACAGAATGAGATATGAAACAATATTCAAACAGTATTCAAATAAAATAGTTCTACGGTCTATATATTTCTTTCCTTTTTTTTTTCTCTTTAAAAATGGAATATCATATTCATAAATTTTAATCAAACAAAATACAATCTATCCATTTAATCTTTCAAAATAATCCAATTGATAAATCGTTTTAATGGTGTAACTTGATGTAGATTAAACTACAAATAATAGTGTGTATGAATTTTTTTTAACCCAATATTCTAAATGCTGTTTTTTATTTATCTACTTCAAGTTAACCTGTTAAAAATGATTTATTTCATGTCTTGACGTTTCTTAATTTCTATGACATAAATCCAGTTAATAGTTTTGTTAACAAAAATAAAACACAAAAAAAACATACCTGTGGTTCCAGGAGTCTTAGGTGCGCTACTGACTTCAAGCTTGGTGAGTTGAGAGAGCAACTAGCCTTTTGTTTTGAAATTGAATTCTTTTCATTTTCAATAAAGTCAAATAATTTCTGGAAAAAAAAATAAAATAAAATCAACAAAACTGATTAGAATGAAAACTTAACCATGATTCTGTAATAACTAAAACCTCTTTTTTTTTTATACCAAAATTAAAAAAAAAAAAATCATTGCCCTCACAAATTTGTCTTACGACTTATAACTGCAATTTCATGGAACTACGTCAGAGTTGTGCAATGAAAATTCTAACACTTCAGGAACTAAATTTAACAGCTTAGTGTGTTATTAAATGGCTAGAATAGCTCTTTCATGATGTAGGTGCTTCAGTTCCAACACATTGTTTCAGATGAAGTCACTTGCAAGACAGGTACAACTCCCCAAACCCCCAAATGATTTGTAACAACTAAAACAAAGCATTATTTATTTTAACCTAGGTATTATAATTCTTTGGAATTATCATCATCATTTAATATCTGTTTTCCAGGCTGGCGTGGATTGGACTAAGAAATAAAAAATGAATAAACACTGTATTGAGCCTAGATGTGGCAATGGAAAAAGGGACATAATAGGAATGTAATTAAATGGGGAAAAAAAACCTTCAAGAAACCTCAAACCAAGCAATCATAAATCTCTTTTAAAAAACCTGTCTTCAATCATTAAGGCCTTCAGTTCTATCGCCCCTACCTTTTCAGACAAGTACCATCGATAAGAGATATTTTAAATACAGTTTTAACACAATTGTCTAAGACACGTTTGTTCCAGTTTGAAAAAAACGTACGATCGCAAAGGCATTTGAATCAATTCTTTCAGGAAGAACTAGACGAAACCAACAGAAAGTAGAGACGTTTCATTCTGCCATACACCAAATCCATAGCAAAATGGACTCTGCGGTCATTCTCAATCAAACAAAAACCCCAATATATATCAGAGATACCAAGTTGAGTATGAACGCCATATGTTAATTAAAAAAAACAAATTTAGTCTCATGCACACACGAGAAAGACGGTGTGCCTTATTAATTTGGACAGTTTTGTAGTCAATAATAAACATGCAAACCTATGGAAGAATTTTAGCTTCCACTGTTAAATCCAGAGTTTGCAATAATTTTCTATCAACGTTCATTCGATGTATATCGTAGCCTATATTGTTGAAAGGAGCTGATTCACTTTTCATTCTCAACACGAGAAGAACCTGCGAAGATTAAAACTGTTGACACAATTCCCATGGTGAAAAGATTAACTTCATATAGTTCTTGTTTAAAATATACAAATCTTTTCCTCCAAAATCAGTTGTTTTCTATAAAGAAAAGAACTACAAGTTTTCTTTAGGAACATGAAAAAGTAAATTTGCCAGAATGGAGTTAAACTGCAATAGAATTGAAGATGTATAAAATCTTCGAATATGAAATATTAATCAAGTATAAAATTTATCTAAATCAGTATGGGAACAAATATAATAGATAAATAAAGAAATTTAGAGATATTCTAGGTAAATATTTCACTCCCCCAAAATACCGGTTGACCCCACTAAAATAGTAAAAGAAAAAAAAATACAAATAATAAAAACAATGGGTAATCAGAGTAAATGTTTTGTAGTATAAAATAAGAAATAAAATAGAAGGAACTGTTCGTTTTATGATTTTAGTTAAAAACAAATTTCGAAAACATTGGACAGGTTTCTTTGGTATAGCGTCCGTGTTTGATTACGAAAAGAGGAACACAGTTTATTATCGCGATTCAGTAGGATTCTGAAACATTGTTTTAAAGAAACTAGCGTGAAAGAATGCATAGATTAAAACTAAGAAAATTGTAATTCAAAAGTGAGAAGCACCGAACGAAATAAATGGTATAAAAGGTCGTTTCTAGCTGTCTGCTATGGTGCGCCATCTCCAAAATCACGATGAATGAGACAACACTGAATCATTGAAATATGTTTAACACTGAAATAGATATTATTTGATTTCGTTGAAAATTACCGAGTAAAGTACTAACCATAATTTCTTTCTTTTTGCTTTTGGAGGCTTTTAATGAACATAAAAGCCAACCGCAAATTAAAATAAACCATAAAACATGTTTCTCATTCTTCATTTTTATCTTGTTTACGTATGAAAATCAAGCGGTGTTCAACGAAAATAATTACTACTTAATTGATAATCTGACATTCAGGAGAATTAAGATAAGTATATAAGGTTGTGATTAAGTTTAATTCGAATTATTATATAGAAATTATCTATTGTAAATATCTAGAAAGTAACAGATATATGTACAGTTTCAGAATAATGCAAATCTAAAGAAAAAGAATTCAGAAATTCTCAAGGTTCTGAAAAACGTGGCACAGTAGTTTGGGAGATGTGGGTGACAACGCAAGTTAGGAGAAGCAGAAGACTATATTTGAACATTGGTACAATGGACAAGGCAGTATTCAATGAGTTTCATTCATGGGTTAATAATTTTTTTCTACATTTAAAAAAAATTGTTTCTGTTTTTTTAATTGATTACTTGAACAGATTTAAGGAAGTAGAGGCAGTGTAGATGAGATGATGTTCACAACTTTTCTTTATAAGAATAGGAGGATCGTGAGAGGTGAATTAATATAGATAATATTCAGTTTAGATTATAAAAACAGTGGGGAAGAAAAGCGGAGGCAAGTTTCACCAAGAATGCTTTCTCGGAAGAATCAACACACTATAAGTGACATGTGAAGGAAAGTGGTATGTGCAATGTCCAAGATGTATTCGAAATATTTTTAAGGCGATTCGCCTACTGTAGATATTGGTGAGATTAATATCTCAAAGTTCCACCCGAAAATTAAAACTCGGTCGCAAAAATAGTAATTGATCCTTACAACATACAATATTTGTTACCGTTGTTGTTCAGTACTCATGAATCAAACTTTTGAATAAAGTCCACCTCAGATATAGGCGGGGTTTGAACAGTCGTCTTCGTTCTTAAAATATCCTCTGGCTTCTCATGCCTGTTAAGATAGTGGCTCCAAAAGAGTCTTTACCCCTGGACACTGAAAACCTTTGCTATTCCACTGTATTCCATCAATGACTATTGCATCTTTATTCGGACATAAACTATCTAGAGCCATTATTATCCTACGGTTGTATGATGTAGTTTGAAAGGTATTTGACTGCTATTTCTTGAATGTCAACCTTATTCTTAAAACTTCACATTCATTCAGATATTTTAATTCACCAACTATAATTTTTAAAGACTTTCCACTTTATTTTACATAGGTATAGTAACATTATTCTGGGGGATGTGCAATGTTCATGTTTTTCACATTACTGTTAGTATCAAAAGACTACAACAACGATGTGAATTGGAACTTTATCGCAAGAATATCCAATATTTAGGAGGACTTTAAGAATGGGCATGCAGAAAATAAAACAATTTTTTTTTCTCGATTTAATGATTCCGTTCTGTAAGGCATTTCATTACTGCCTTGAATATTTTTTGCTCTTTATTGTAAGCTGGTGAAAGTAAATTCCTAAAATGTTTAATCATGCCTTCGAATTTTGTAATTAAATGAAGCCATTAAAAAAATAGTGACAGGATGAAATGATGTGGTCCGATTTAGATAAATCTCCATGTAGATATTGGTTTGGTTTTTCACACTCATTTCAGAAATGGTAAACCGTTTTTATTAAAAAAATAAAATTGAACTATATCTGTTGGAGACTCCCTGTTTAGAGACATAAAAAGGGAAAAGATTGAATAATAAAAGTATTATACTTAATATGTAATCGAAAAACGCTTTTATTTCCTACTTATCAATAGCTCCACCGACATTGACTAATTTAAACCCTAATTTAACAGCTGAAGGAAAGATCAATCAGGAACAAGTCAGCTGTTTAAGGGAGGTAACTCAATAGAAGATATAAACAATAAAGGAAAAAGGCGGGAAACGGTGCAAGCCATTAACTAACAAACATGGGGGTGAGTATTACAGTTGTAATTTTTATTAGATTAATTCTAGAGATTCATCTAAATTTGGATATAAATTTTTAATATTCCGTTTTATAATCCTTTATTTTACAATATTTGTAGCTGATAGTTACTTTGTTTCATTACTTGACGTACACATGGTGTTTGGCATTGCTACAAGAAAAATTTACATTGGATTATTTCATTGTTAGAAAAAGTTTTCCTTTATAGTGTGTTATTTCATTGATAAGATTTCCAATATATTATGCAAATACTTTTAAATGTTACATGCTGAAATCCTGTCACTAATGTTTCGAAATGTAACTTTCGCGCGCCAATGTTGACAATAATATAGTAAATTTTGGGACATTTTTTTTATATTGGCTCTATAAATTTATTTCTCTGCAAAATATGCCAAATGTAGAAATGTTGTGATTGATTACGATTCGTCAATGTCATTATTCTTGGGGTTTGTACATCTTATCTCAAATAGTTCCACAAACATCTGCAGATGCAATACGTAGGTTCATTGTCAATGTACTTCGGACTCAGTGGTTGTTTCTGGTCTTACAACATGGCTTAGGTTGAACAAGCTTTGGTTCGTGTCCAAACGGCCTTCTGCTGACCCCACCGATCACTACTTTTCGGCTGCAGCCATCTAGATGCTTTTTCAGCAGCCTCTGCACTGTTCTTGGTGGCTTTTCTGCCACTTCAAATATTTATACAGCCGGAATAGCATAATCAAAATCACGTGTAATAAACTTAGGTTGGACAATGATTTTGAAATGTTTTCGCTGTCGCGTTGCGTTTAAACTGAAGAAGTATCGGCAGGCTTTGAAAATTAACTTGGACCATTCATTATGACGTGAAACAGTAGAAACCAAGGAAACGAATGAAGATCGACGTTGGCACTTTGACAAATAGTACAGAAAATTCCCCAACGAAAGTTGGAGAATATCAACATTTTGGGAAGAATCCTTCAGACCTGGGAGCTGTGCCACTCAGTTGTTCAAGTGATTGAAACAATTTTTCATTGAGATATGTTGTCAATCATTCGTAGGCTTCGTCCGCGAGAGATTTTGACCGTAACGCTTCAAGCTCAAGTAAGCTAACAATCATGCTATATACCTCGTTGCAATACTGAGTTGTTCATCTTGCGTTATCCAAATAGGTTATCTGAGTCGTCGAATATTAAACCAGGTTGTCCGCGTATGTTTTATTGTCGTAGTGCCAACGACGTAGACTGCGTGGAGTCACGAAGGGTTTCTCTCTCTCTCTCTCTTGTCTTTTGTTGAATGTTCTCATTTTAGGAAAATATGAAATCAGAAATCAACCACCGAAACAGCAATCACAGAATTACTTCAACAAGGAAACAAAAATACAAATAAAAAAGGATGAGCATTAAACAACGAAAGAAAGTGGGGGGAGAGAGTAACAGGCTGTGCATCCCAGTCTGAATGGTACCTTCAGCCGCGCGTCGTCGACATAAATAGCAAAGGCACTGCCGCGGAAATGGCCGGTGTCTTTAGCTGCAACAGCTTCCCCCACCTTGCAGAGCTCATTTCTCAGACGAGCTGCTGTTATCCCAATTTTACGGAGGAAATCGGCAATGCGGGGTCCGAGAACATCCGAGTTCTGGATGCGACCAGTACAAGCAAATAGCGGCCAAGTGAAAATTTTCAAATTCGGTGTATTGATGTAATTTTTCAGGCTGAATCTCAAGACCTGGATCTAGTTAGTTTGGTTGCCAGCATTTCAAAAATTAAAGTTTATGGAGAATTTTAAAATTTGGCACATTAATATACTTTTTCAAGCTGAATTTCACTTTTTGTAGAACAATGTTTTTAAAAAGTTATAGAGGTTTAAAGTTTGATCATTTTCACCCAGTCAGGAAACAGGATTTGGAAGCTCAGTCTGTAGGTGACTGCACGTGTTTTTATATGTCCTTATGTTTACAAGGGGACACAGGAAATGCGTCAAGGCCGACAGGAAGCGGTGCAACTTCCCAGGTCTAACCAGCAGTAGTAGTATTCCCTTCAGGGGACTGTCACATTAAGTTGACAGCATACAACTACTTCATCGTATCACTACTGCACAAATCTCTCTGAGAGATTTAGAAATGCATTATTTCTAAAGTCCTCTGATGGTGTTCCAACAATGACTATCCCATCTTCTGTTCAAACAGAGGCGTTCCAAGAATGACTTCAGTTTTATACAGAGATAAAGACGTTCCAAATATGACCTACTTGTCTTTTATATAGACGTTGTGTATCTAGGATGACATTACCCAATATAATCTTTTTATAAGACGGTAGGCTTTTAGGAAGATTTGGCTGCTATTTCTAGCATGTCGAACGATCACATAGACGGTCCTTCTTTGGTTCATGTGCACTCATTTGGTGGACAGCAGTTGAGTCATTTGGAATAAATTTGAGAAAGTTGTCAGGTACTCTCGAAGTTGGATTTAAGGGGTCTATTGATGTTTGGGTGTGTGCAGTAGTTTGCTGTACATTTCTATTTGCAATTTGTTTGCAGTACCATTGCTGAAATCAACTTATTCAGTTCAAAGTCTAGAGTTGTCTCCTATTAGTTGCCAGGAAAACGAGAACTTCATGTCATGTCGTCGTCGTCGTTTAACGTCCACTTTTTAAACTTGCATGGGTTGGACGGAATTATTGAGGCAGATTTTCTACGGGTCGATGCCCTTCCTGTTGCCAACCCTCACCTGGTTGCAAATAAGGTGTTATTTCCCCATGACTAGGCAAGCTTTTGCCGAATATTGGAAATGGACAACACTGCTTGTATGACAGTGATGCTCATTTACAACTACTACACAATGTCAAAAACAAGTAGACACTCAACATTTATACATACATGCATATATAACACAGAGAGTTTCAGTTTCCATGCACCAAATCAATTCGCAAGGTTTTGATTAAGCAAATAGAAGACACTTGCTCCAGGTGCCATGCATTGGGACTGAACCTGAAACCATGAGGTTGGGACTCGGTGGCATGTAAAAAGCACCCACTACACTCTTGGAGTGGTTGGCATTAGGAAAGGCATCCAGCTGTAGAAGTACCTTGCCAGATCGGATTGAAGCCTGGTGCAGCCTTCTGGCTTGCCAGCCCTCACTCAAACCGTCCAACCCATGCCAGCAAGGAAAGCATTGTTGTGCCATTCAAGACACGTTATTGTTTATACTTTCTCGAAAGATTTCCAAGGTAATTCTCCACATAGAATTGCATTTTGACATCTTCAGTCTTCTACCTGTTTCACTTATTGGAGTGCAGCCATGCTGGAGCACCACCTTGAAGGAGTACAGAGACATAAACAAACCAACACTGGTTGTCAAATGGTGGGAGGGGAGACACATACACTATGACAACACACTCACACACACAACAGGCTTCTTTCAGTTTCCATCTACTAAATCTACTCAAAGCTTTCATTGGCCTTGCACTATAGTAGAAGACATCTGCCCAAGGTGCCACGCAGTGGGACTGAACCCGGAGCCATGTGGTTGGGAAGCAAGCTTCTTACTGCACAGCTAATGATTGCTGTATTCCAAGAATATCCTAAACACAGGTTGATGTTTTTTTTTTTTTTCTTGTTTCAGAGAAGAACTGCTAAATCAAAAGAAAAAAGACAAAAGAAACTGCAGGTATGGAAGCATGGTGCCAACGCCATTACTGAAAAAGCTGTTTTGTTTATTAAGCGTTTGTTTCTTTCTTTCTCCATATGCTATTGAAATTCACAAATTTAACAGCCCCCCCCCCTCCCCCAGTTTTTTGTGTTTTTGTTTATATCGCGAAATCGTGATGGCACCTGTAGCAGTGGAGCACTAAGAGCACCATTCGAGTGTGATCATTGTCAGAGTAGCTGGTGGCACATAATAGCACCTTTTGAGCATGATCGTTACCAGCACTGGCATCGGCCATATTCAGATGGTGCTTTTTATGTGCTATTGGCACAGGGAGCCAGTCAGGCAGCACTGGCAACGACCCACACATGAATGGTGCTTATTGCGTGCCACCAGCACGGGTGCCAGTCAGGCGGCACTGGCATCAGCCACGACTACAATTTCCATTTTTTATTGTGATTTGATTTTTGATTTTAACATAATCAAACAATATCGTGAAGATCTATAACAGGAGTTCTCAACCATTTTCTATTGATAGACACTTTTGACTACTATTTTATTCTGGTGGACCCCCCCCCCCTAGCCATTTGATGTTTAAAAACTAGTTTTGTAGAGACTTTTTTCTTCTTATTTCGTTTTTCACCCATTAACTTGTGTTGGTTGAACTTTGTAAAATGTTAGAGAAAGGAACCTAGATGTTTCTTGCAATACACGCCAATACATATATCTAGAGCAAAATTTTTTCAGAGGCCCTTAACATACTATTGTGGATCTTCAAAAATCTTATATGGACCCTGGTTGAGAACCCCTGATCTATAAATTTATGCATTAAAAGATATATCAGTAAACAGTTATCTTAATCCTTGAGCATTCAAATTACTCTGCCAAATGTATTGCTTGTTTATTCACATTGTTTTGAATTAATCATTTATTACCTTGTAGCTTTGGGATATCAATGATGTGGGTGTCTATTTTAAGAATGACATTGCTGGATAGGTGAGAGAGGCCACACCTGGCCAGTTTGAACAGAAAACAGGTAGACTATTTTGGCTGGATATGATCCGTTTAAACACTAATGAGTTAAAGTGAAATAACCTTAGTAAATAGCTGTGATTGTTACACTTTTATCTTTTACATGTTCCAGACCAAAGGCTGTGGATAGGATATGGTGGGGTACTATCAGTAATCCTTTTTCTGTTTTTTTTACTAGGTTTAAATGTTTATCGGTATTATGAAAATAGACATACACATAATCTTGGATGAAGGGGAAGTAGATTTTCAAATATGCTGGCTTACACCATAGTATTTCCATGGATCCTGCTTGTTTGTAATATTCTGAAGAGAAATGGCTACAACTGATTATTAATACAAACCAACAAGGAAGCCACTACATGATTGTTCAGTCTGTGAGAAATAATAGCTTAAATGTACCTCAAACTACACTATATCTTTAAACTGATGCAATGATCACAGCAGAAATGCATTTGATCATCAGCTTGTTCAGTTATGGCTGGTTGGGAGCTAAATACCATCAATTAGATCAGGGAAATGTCAGTGTATGTGTAGCAGCTTCTAGCTTGTGAATGTGTGTGTGTGTAAGGCATGAATGCTGCAGTTATAAATACAAGTTGGGCTGAAAACTTGTTCAGCACCCCTCGCATAATTTTCTAGTCTAATGACAATGATAGTGGTGAAAATAAGACAGCAAGGTTTTGGTTTGTAAACTTAGGAATTGACTTTTTTTTTTTTCTTTTTTGATATTTTTAGGAAATTTCTCGTTTAAAAGCGTCAATTGCGAAAGTTGAAGCTGCTAATAAGGTATGTTATTAAATTTGTTGCACTAGCAATTTTCAGAATTAAGTTATTCTTTTACTGTGTCTGTTGCAATAAAATGCATGGCTCTGTGACTAATACACTTGCTTCCCGGCCATGTGTTCTTGGTTTCGATTCTACTGTGTTGCAACTTGGTTGAGTGCCTTCTTCAGTAGCCCCAGGCCAACTAAAGCCTTGTGGGGGAATATGATAGATGGAAACTGAAGGAAGTCCATTGTGTATGTGTTTGTATGTACTCTAGATATCATGTGATAGTTGTAAATGAGTACCACCACCATACAAGCAAAGTCGCTCATTTCCAGTCTTCCATGAAAAACATATCTAGCCATAGGAAAATATTACCTTGCTTGGAAACAGGTGAAGATTGACAACAGGAAGGACATCTGGCTGTAAAAAATCTGCCTGAATAAATTACCTGATCCATGCAAGCATGGAAAAGTGGATATGAAATGGTGAAGTTTAGCAAGAAATTTGATCTGAGGTCATGTTTTAAAATTAAAACTTTTCTAATTTTTCTTTCTTATTCATCTCTAATATTGCAGCTGGAAGACCCTCTGTCTATGTTGATGCCATTCAAAAAGTTTGAAAGAAATGGGTATGTTTAAATTTAGGTTTATAAGTTTATTATAATTTTTAGCTATATATCTGACTGTTGTGTATGTGTGTTTTCAGTTATCTAAGTAGTGACATATTAATGTTCTGCTTACTCCTCAGAGTGGAGGCGTAATGGCCCAGTGGTTAGGGCAGCGGACTCGCAGTCATAGGATCACGGTTTCGATTCCCAGACCGGGCGTTGTGAGTGTTTATTGAGTGAAAACACCTAAAAGCTCCACGAGGCTCCGGCAGGGGATGGTGGCAAACCCTGCTGTACTCTTTCACCACAACTTTCTCTCACTCTTACTTCCTGTTTCTGTTGTGCCTGTAATTCAAAAGGGTCAGCCTTGTCACACTGTGTCACGCTGAATATCCCTGAGAACTAAGTTACGGGTACACGTGTCCGTGGAGTGCTCAGCCACTTGCACGTTAATTTCACGAGCAGGCTGTTCCGTTGATCGGATCAACTGGAACCCTCGACGTCGTAAGCGACGGAGTGCCAACAACAACAACAGATCAATCTTTAGTGAAGGCAAACAAAATATTGATAAAATTGTCATATATAAAAAACGCATTTTGGAATTGTAATGCTTATTTATTCACATTGTTTTGAATTAGTCATGCATTATCTTTGATTATGGAATTGTTTACCTTCAGTATGACATCGTAGCATAAGTGTAAGTGACTATTTGACCAGTTTGAACATAAAACAAATAGTATTTTATGGTTGGATATGGCTTTTAAGGTAAACTAGATCAGTGTACTAGTCATAAAAATTAATTGTTTGTTGGGTATTTATCAGTTGGCATTAGGAAGATCATCCTGCCATAGAAACTATGCCAAAGCTGATACTGAGGCCTGATGCAACTCTGCAGCTTCTTGGACCATATCATATACCATCCAGTCCATGCTGGCCTGAAAAACTGACGTTAACCTGTCTGAGACTGCTGTAGGTTCCATGGCATAAACTTGCTGTTCTAAAAGGGTCTAAATTATAATCTTCCATCAAAATTTGATTCTAATTTATTCCAGACTTCAGCTTAATAATGAGAAAGTTATTTTACTAAATTCTTCATTATTTTAAAAATTGATTGAAAAAAAGGGCAGTATATGTCAACAGAAATATGGTAACAAAAGGGTTAAATGATGAGGATGTCAGCTGAAGAATCCTTTGTTCATATTTCTCAATTGGTCATATTCTGATGCAAGGCTATTTGCACCAGTTTTCTGTGAAGGAAGTAACCATAGAAATGTACCTGGTAGTTTTAAGAGTGCTGATACAGAATTCTATAATTTGAGAACGCCTAGACAATTGTTTTCTACAGTATCAGGAATGTCGTGTCACAACTACCAGAACCTCAAAGCACCAGTAGAAGCAGGGATATTCTAATTAAGTTTGTGGTCATTGTTATGTTTATTTAATACAAAATTTAATGTAATTATTTTAATATTAAAGGCAGTAAGCTGGCAGAATTCTTAGCTTCTCCAGACAAAATGCTTAGCTACATTTCTTCAGTTTTTATGTTCTGAGTTCAAATCCCACTGAAGGTAACTTTTTTCCTTTCATACCTTTGGGATCAATAAAATAAAGTACCAGTCAGGTACTGGGGTTGACGTAACTGACTTCTCCTCGCCGCTCAAAATTGCTTACCTTGTACCCTGTAACAGACTAGCTCCCGGTTCAGGAGTAGTGTTGAGATCTTAGAGTCACTTATACACCACCATGGAAACTGGTTGATTGGCATTATGAATCCTTGGGCTCGAGAAAAATTAATAAACAAAAATAACAATTTTAAACAAAGTCCATCACTGAGATTTTTTTTTTTTCTTTTTACAGATTAGACATTAAAATCGAATGTTCAAAGGTGTCTGAACTTGATAAGGAAACCATTGACTGGGCATTTCAGTTGACGAAATCTAATATGCAGTCATTGTAAGAATTTTTTTTACTATAATATTTCTCTTACGTTTTCTTCTGTTTATTTCTTACTTGTGGTGGGAAAGACATTTACCTAAAACCCAAGAATATGCCTTCAATCTATTATGTATCCTTTGATACCAACCATTCATGGTTCTGTGATATAAATTCCATTTTAAAGTGATCTAAATTAAGAACTTGCATCAAAATATCATGTTAATTTTCGTTGCAAACACTAGGTTAACACTGACAAACTTATTTTAATAAAATCATGATTATTTCCAAAATTTATTGGAACAAAGGCAGTGTATTTTGACATGAATGTGGTAATAGAAAGGTTGAGGTGATGTACATCCAAGTGTAGGAAGAGGAATCTTGCAGGGGTCAAACCTGATTCATTACTATTATAATTATTAAAGGTGGTGAGCTGGACAAAAGGCTTGATGGCATTTTGCATGTCTTTACGTTGTGAGTTGTAATTCTGCCAAATTGTGGTGCTTTCTATGTTCCACCGACACAGGAACCAGTCAGGGAGCACTGGCATCGGCCACATTCGGATGGTGCTTTTTATGTACCACCAGCACAGGAGGCAGCCCTGGCATCGATCATGTTCGGATAGTGCTTTTTATGTGCCGCTGGCACAGGAACCAGTCAGGCAGCCCTGGCATCAATCACTTGTGCATATTTACCCATTTTCCAAAAATTAATTATTGTTTCTTTTTCTTTTTTTCCTTTTTCCACTTACATTAGGTATGAAGCTAGTGATTGGGGATGGAGTGACCGAGAGAAGAAAACTGAAATGACAGAAGACAAAGCATGGTATTTGATAGCAAGAGATTTGGACAGTAAGAAGCCAGTCGCCTGTGTTCATTTTAGGTTCGATTTAGAATGTGATGATGAAGTACTTTATTGGTAAGTTGGTGTTACCGTTATGTTCAATCCACTAGTATCTTTATCTTTTATCTTCTACTTGTTTCAGTCATTGGTTAAAAAGTGTTACCCGACCCCTGGGCTATAGTATATACATATATTTCAGGAGTATGACTTGTCTTATTTTACATCTGCATGATTAAATGTAGCCTCATTTATCACTGATTCATTCATCACTGATCTCGGATAACACACTATGTTCAGCTTTTATAACTTTCTGGGACTCTGTTCCTATGTAAAAGGAATCAACTCAAAGTGGGATTTTGAATATTCATGACTATTCAACTTTTGCTAGTTTCATTAGAATGAATGCATAGTAACTTTTATATATTTATTTCCATTTTTTTTATTGCATATTTTATGTCATTTGTTTTTGTTATTTTCAGTTATGAAATCCAAATTATGCCTGAAGCACGACGAAAAGGACTTGGCAAATTCTTAATGCAAATCCTGGAGTTGCTTGCTCATAAGTAAGTATTAGTGGCCCATAAATAGCACCATTTGAGCATAATCGTTAGCGGCGTCGCCTTCTAGCACTTGTGCTGATGGCACATTAGAAAATCATTTGAGCGAGGTCGTTGCCAGTGCTGCTGGACTGGCTCCAGTGCAGGTGGCACATAAAAAACACCATTTTGAGCGTGGCCGTTGCCAGTACCGTGTGACTGGCCCTCGCGCTGGTGGCACGTAAAAGCACCCACTACACTCTCGGAGTGGTTGGCGTTAGGAAGGGCATCCAGCTGTAGAAACTGTGCCAGATCAGATTGGAGTCCGGTGTAGCCATCTAGTTCGCCAGTCCCCAGTCAAATCATCCAACTCATGCTAGCATGGAAAGCGGACATTAAACGATGATGATATATATATATATATATAATTATGCATACATGAGTGATCAAAACAAGAAGAAAGTGTTAATATTTAGTGAGCTCCTGCCTGTGCTGGTAACGGAGGTAATTTCTCTCTGAATGAACTGTTGATCGATGCTTGTGTATGAAGAATGATATTGCATGGTCGTGAGACATAGAAACGTTCCAAAAAAGAATTGTCTCACTCAAATGTTCCATTCTTGGTGTGGTTTCTACAATTGGATCTTTTCTTATTGCCAATCACTTGACCAAGAATTCTTCTATTCTTTTACTTGTTTCACTCACTTGACTGTGGCCATGTTAGAGCACTGCCTTGAAAGGTTTTAGTTGAACAAATTGGACCCCACCCCAAGAGACTTATACAAGGGACTAGTACTTATTCTATCAGTTTCTTCTATTGTTAAGTAACTCAATTATTTCCTATTATTAATTACGTAAAATCTCTTCATTATAGAACAGACATGAAGAAAGTAATGCTGACTATATTTAAACACAATCCTGTTGGAAGAGATTTTTTTGTAAATAAGCTAAAGTAAGTGACTTTTGTTTTTGCCTTCATTTCTTTTCTGTTACTGGACACGTTCCGAAACCATTTTTTGATTTAAAGAGGAAGTAAAACTAACCTTAAGCCTTTTAACTTCTGGATCAGTGTTCCGCAGCCATTTTTGGCTTGTAGACCTCTTTGGTTCCTATTTTACTTGGATGGACCCTCACACCCATTCAATGTTTCAAAAATCTTATAATTTTAGAATTAAATATTATTAGGAATTGTATAAAAAAAATTAATAAAGTGTTTTGTCTATTGTAGAAATATAACCAATTTATTGCTCATAAATTTTAATAAAATCTTACAAGAACCCCCAAGGGCTTCGTGGACTTTGAGAACCACTGTTCCTGTTCTAGATTATAGACTTAGAATTATCAAATGAATTTAAATCAGTTGTTTTCCAAATTATTACTAATTAGCAAATGAGAAACAGAACTTTTCAGCATGCCCTTGTACATATGCATACAATATATATATATATATATCTGATCATGTGTGTGTGTAAAACTATAACCTCTCTCTTTTACAGATACAGTGTTGATGAAATCTCGCCACAAACTCCACTCTTCGAAGAAGAATATTGCTATGAAATACTCAGTAAAATTATGCCAGAAAAAAAACCCTCTGTGGTTGAGAAAGCAACTTAACATTTTATAAATTTGTATATATAGAATATAAATATATATAAATAATGATCATTCAGAATTTTGTGGTTTTTTTTTTGTTTTTTTTTAATTAAAACGAAAGTCAGTTGAAGTTAGTTAAAAATATCAATTTGACTACTGTTAGCTAAATTCTACTTAACGTATTAATTGGGCTGTGATTACTGAGGATATGCAAAGGCTTGAAAGAAATGAAGTTAGCATGCTCTGCTGGGTGGGTAATGTCAGTGTGTATGTATGACAGAGTGTAAATGATGTAAGAGGAAAACTGGGTATAAGAGACATCAATTGTGTGCAAAAGAGAAGAAGACTGTGCTGGTATGGATGAGGACAGCTGCATAAAGAAGTGGAGGGAACCTGTGGCAGGAGTAGACAAAGGAAGACATGGAATGAAGTGGTGAGAAAGGAACATCAGAAGTTAGGCCTCACTGAAGAGTTGACAAGGGTCTGGGACTTCTGGCGATTTGCTGTGCTTGAAAAGACATGTCAGGCTAAGTAAAACTGACCATCCATCCACACGTATAGGTATGTCCTTTATGGTCATGCTCCCCCACACACACACTCACTCTCTCACTCAACCAAGAGGTCCTTGCCATGCAAGCTCACAGTAGCTGATGCCACATATAAAGCATCTGTGCCGGTGTCACATAAGAAACCCCCAATCCAGTGTTTCAAGAAAAGCACCCAGTACACTCCATAAAGTGGTTAGCATTAAGAAAGGCATCCAGCCATAGAAACCATGTCAAAACAGACAATTGGAGCCTGGTGTGGCTTGCCAGCTCCTGTCAAACTGTCCAACCCATGTCAGCATGGAAAACAGACATTAAATGCTGATGATGGTAACAGTTAACAGATTGGTTACAACTTTCCACTGAACTGTAAATGGTACTCATTAACAATTATTATATGATGCCTAGGCAAGGGTACACAGAAACAGACACACATGATGGACTCCTTTCAGTTTCTGTCTATCAAATCCAATCAAGGTTTTGCTTGGCCAGGGGCTACAGTAGATGACACTTGCCCAAAGTGCTATGCAGTGGAACTGAACTAGAAACCAAGTGATTGGGAAGCAAGCTTCTTAAACCACACAGCCATGCTGATTTATTAAAAAATAATTCAGATAAAATATTTTACCTGTAGAGAATCTTCATTGTTTTATGATCCATCCTGTTGAGGACAACTTTACCTTTCCTCCTTTCAGGGTTGATAAAATATCAAACCATCAGTACTGGGGTGATTGTCTATCCTGTCCCTGCCAATCAGCAGAAACCATTATTTTCAATCAAGAAAGCAAAGCCAAGACATCAATGGAAAAGTGCATTTATTTCATATTTACATGTCATAACAAAGAAATGAAAAGGATTTTCTTTTTTTTCCTTTCATTTGTTTTACAAAATTATTTTCTGCTTGTAAAGCCCTATTTACATTCAAATAAATTTTGTTCAGCCAAACCAGAACACCTTTCTATGTTTCTTTGTGGTATATTGCAATGCTAGTAGATATGCATTGTTCCATCATTGGAGGCAAGCAGTGGACTGTCTGAGTCATTAGCTCGCTTGGCAAAATGCTTAATGAAGTTTTGTCTGTCTGTACATTCTGAGTTCAAATTTTAAAATATGGTGTGTGTGTTTGTGTATCCTATTTAATGACTGCAGTTCTCTCATTTCAGTTTTGAAAATATAAAACATGTTTTTGTGTCTGGTTTGCAAGATTCTTTATGTGAATTTGTGTGTTGAAACAAATTTTACTGTGTCTAGAGAGTCATTATGCTAATATGATTAACACATGCACTGGTTCAATTCCACTCCTTTTATTATTAGTCAATTGGTTAAATATCCAACTAAATTAGTTAGTTGGATATTTAACTAATTGACTCATAATAAAGGAGTGGAATTGAACCAGTGTGTGTGTTAATAATATTAGCATAATGACCCTCCCTAGACAATAAAACATGCTTGTGTAGTAACAATCAACACTGTCATCACCATAGCCATTATTATTGTAAACAGATTGAACTGGACACGTTTTCAGATAAGGTTCATAGCGGAGATAGCTGAGGTGATTAGAATAATAGTGGTGGTGGTGGTGGTGACTTGTGGTTGTGATGAAAGTTCCGGTAGTAGTATTGGTAATTATAAGTAATGCTGATATTTATGGTTTGTAATCAGGACTTCACACTCCACACACACACCCATCCCCAACCCCTAAAATGTGTGTACGTTACGTGTTTTTAATTCCCTCCACTAAATAAAAAAAACATTAATGAATACTTTTCTTTGATTCTTTTATTTGTTCAAGTCATTTGACTGCGGCCATGCTGGAGCACTGCCTTGAAGATTTTTAGTAGCTGAACAAATAGACTTATTTTTTAAGCCTAGTACTCGTTCTATTGGTTTCTTTTGCTGAACTGCTAAGTTACAGGGACATAAAGACACCTACACCAGTTATCAAGTGATGATGGGCGGGGAGGACAGACACAAGACACACACATAGATATATACATAAACATATGTGCCAGGTTCCATAGTCTGTTTTGGCTTGGTTTCTACAGCTGGATACCCTTCCTAATGCCAACCACTACAGAGTGTATTAGCCTCTTTCTACATGGTGCCATCACCAGTGGTTTTTACGTGGCACCAGCATCAGTGCTTTCTGTCATAAGAATTTACAAACTTTTGAGAGAATGTGAAGTAATCCATTTTCAGAATAGTAGATCTCGAAGCACACACAAAGCTATGAATAAATAGCATGTAAATATTTGACTTCTTCAATCAAAAGGATTTTCCAACCCAATCTTTACATGCTATTTTTTATACAACTTGAAAACAGCCAGCTGGCAGAATTATTAGCATGCCTGACGAAATGTTTAGCAGTATTTCACCCGTCGCTATGTTGAGTTCAAATTCCGCCAAGCTCAACGTAGCCTTTCATCCTTTCAGGGTCGATAAACTAAATACCAATTGAGTACTGGGGTCGATGTGATCAACTGTCCCCCTCCCCACAAAATCAAGGCCGTGTGCCTATAGTAGAAAGGATTACTTACATAACCTGAAGGCAGGGAGCTGGTAGAATCATTAGCACTCTGGGCCGAATGCTTATTGGTACTTTGTCTGTTTTTATGCTCTGAGTTCAAATTCCACCAAGGAACTGCCTTTCATCCTTTCAGGGTCAATAAGTACCAGTGAAATACTGGGTTTTTGTAATCTACTAGTTCCTTCCTCCAAAATTTCATGGCCTTGTACCTTCAGTAGAAAGAATTATTTATACAGCTTATGATGGCAAGCTAGCAGAATCATCAGCACGCCAGACAAAATTCATTGTGATGTTTCTTCCAGCTTTATGTTCTGAGTTCAAGTTCTGCCGAGGTTGATTTTACCTTTCGTCCTTTTGGAATCATTAAAATAAGTACCAGTTGAGCACTGACTAGTCCCCTCTTTCCCAAATTTTCCTATAGAACAAAGGATTATTTATATAGCTTTACATGCTCTGAGATCCAGCATTAAAAAGAAAATGAATTATACTATTTGATATTTAAAAGATAAGAGTTTTTGCTTGAAGCTTTATCTCATATGGCGTGCCATAAAAAAAAGATAAATGAATAAAACTGATAATGAAAAAATGTGAAATTTAATCAAATAATTTAATCAAATAACCTTCACTGATCTGTAGTAAGCATGTAGTATTTTTAAGCATTATTCTATTTACAAAACAAAATGCCATGTGAGCAGGAAACATTTGGTACAAGTTTCTCTAGCATATAAATACATTGAAAATAAATACAAAGTAAATTTACTTGAATAATTAATAAATTTTCATGATTAAATTAGAGTTTCTTTGCAAAGTGTAGGGTTGGTGGGTATATGAAAATTTAAAAAAAACGACTAATTTAAAATAACTCCATGATTTAGTACGAAAAGAAATTATCTCATTCGTCAAAAACTGTTGGAATTACTCTTTTACTTGTTTCAGTCATTTGACTGTGGCCATGCTGGAGCACCACCTTTAGTCAAACAAATCGACCCCCAGGACTTATTCTTTGTAAGCCTAGTACTTGTTCTATCAATCTCTTTTGCCAAACCGCTAAGTTACAGGGACTTAAACACACCAACATCGGTTGTTAAGCAATAGTGCGGGGCCAAACACAGACACACAAACATATAAACATATATATACACACACACACAGATATATATATATATATATATGTATATCATCGTCATTTAACGTCCGCTCACTCCATCGAAATTTCTGGTCTTGTGCCAAAATTCAAAACTGATATTATTTCCTGATTTAATGTTATTGAAAGAAGGAGTATGCAGCTGCAAAATTCTATAAACAAGACTCTCTCTTTAATGTAGTTCTATAAGAAGACACTTGCCCAAAATTCTACACAGTGGGACTGAACCTGAGACCATGTGGTTGCAAAGTGCACTGCTTGACCACAAAGCCATGCCTTTCTGGTGAATAATATTTGGATATCTCCAGCAAATACCAACAACACATGTTACCAGTGTTACATCATAAATGTTTTTGTCCAATCAATTTCAGTAACATAAATTAAAAAATAAATTAACTAATTTCAATCAGATAATTTATCAACAGTACTAGAAACCCAAGCTAGGGGATTTTTTTTTTCCCCCCCCATTTCAGTTTCCAAAACATAAATAATATAAATTTCTTTTTATTATCATCAACATTATCAGTATCATTATCATGATCAATATTACCATCATTATTATTATTATTATTATTATTATTATTATTATTATTATTATTATTATTATTATTATTATTATTATTATTATT
>NC_068991.1:8374685-8376166 GCF_001194135.2 Octopus bimaculoides | reverse complement strand
TTGTTGTTGTTGTTATCATCATCGTTATTGTAAATAAATAGAAACAGACACGTATTTTTTGATAAGGTTTGTAACAGTTCTGAGTTCTGGGAGCAATAGTGATAGTGAAGATTTTGTTGTGGTTCTGATAATGAAGGTTACAGCCATGTTGACAGTGAATAATGGTTGTGTTGATTTAAAACATTTTAATATTTTTTTTTAACAGGTATTCCATCAGTTATGAGGTGAAGCGTTCCAATTGATCCGATCAACAGAAAAAGCTACTTGTGAAATTAATGTGAAAGTGGCTGAGCACTCCGCAGACTTGCATACCCTCAACATAGTTCTCAGGGAGATTCAGCATCACACAGAATGTGACGAGGCTGGCCCTTTGAAGTACAGGTACTACTCATTTTTGCCAGCTGAGTGGACTGGAGCAACGGGAAATAAAGTGTCTTGCTCAAGGACACAACGCACCACTGGATAATGTTGATTAAATGTATAGTATATGATCATGGTTAACTTTGCCTTTAGGAGTCAATAAAATAAGCTACAGTTGAGCAGTGGTCAATGTATTCATTTTCCCCCTTTCCTTAAATCCTTGACCTTGTAACAAAATCGGAAAGGATTATTTTCCTCCTCTGTTGCTTAGTGATAGGAGCCAAAGAAAGGCTCAGTGACATACCTAAAACAAGATGCCATAGAATTAATGAAATATAAACTCAAGTGCATTTCTTTGGCTAGACATAAAAATGTTTTACAATTAAAATATAAGACCAATCACTTGAAAATGATAAAGCTTATCTCTTGTGGCATGTCACATATAAAAATTTTAAAAAATAAACATAATGGAAAAAATAAGTAGTAAATGGGGAAAATGGATTAATGGGGAAAATGGATTAATGGGGAAAATGGATTAATCAAAACTTTTTTTAGCCAGCATTGCTCTGATAATCATTAGTAAGCATGGAGTATATTTTTAAGCATTATCCTTTAAGGGAACAAAATGCCATGTGAACAGAAAATGTTTGGTAATTTCTCAAACATGACATTAATAAATAAATACGGTTTTCCTCTGTATAAAAGATGCATGGGCATATTAGATGGCTTCCTTGGTCGTTCCAACTGTTGAACATAGAGTTCCGCATTGACCGTTTCGTTCCATTCAAACAATTTGTAATAGATAATCCCTTCCCAGTCCCACCATACGCACAATATCGTTTTACGTGGATGAAGATCTTATTTCATCACGGTGTCGCTTGTTTACCAGGGATAAGCCATTCCTTACGCTGCTTCATATTGATGTACAGGCACCATTTTTCGTCGCCAGTAACGATTTGGTAAAGAAATCATTGCCTGTGTCCATGAGTTGAGCAGTGATGAGCAAGCAAACCAATGGAGATTTTGGCTCGTTGATTTTTGTTGTTGTCACTTAAAGCATGCGGAACACATGCTCCATATTTCTGAACCTTTCCCATCGAGTGAAGATGCTTCTCTATAGC
>NC_068991.1:8367573-8374338 GCF_001194135.2 Octopus bimaculoides | reverse complement strand
AATGATTCAAAAATAGAATTCTCGAAAAAAATAGATCCAAAATTTAAAAATGCAATAAATTCCAAAATTTAAAAAAACGGTGGGAACTTAGTTGCCAACCCAATATGGCCTTATCTACAATAAAATGCAGTGGAATTAATTGCATATAAACTCAAGAGTTTTGCTCTTAGACACTTTCTTGCTCCATATACACTTAACCATTGCAACACAAGGACCTGATATAAGTAGGCTTTATAGTCTTTAATGATAAGGTTGGTAATTTAAAATAGCAAAGCCTTATCTCTTGTCACCGGTCACATAAAAAAATGAAAAAAATGTGATTTTAATCAAATATTTTTGTCAGCATTGCTGTGATAATCTTCACTGATCTATAGTAAACATGAAGTATTTTTAAGCATTATTCTTGTTCTCAAACAAAATGCCATGTGAACAGAAAACCTTTGGTAATTCCTCAAACACAATATGAATAAATGAAAAAATATACAATAAATGTTTTTACTCGAATTAACAATAAATATTCTTGATTAAGTTAGATATTCTTCAACAATAGAAAAGAAATTACCCCAATTGTCAACGTCTGTTGGAAACAGTCAATATTTTCAGTCTTAAAATGAGAAATTCAAGATGATGCAAGCCTGAAAGCAAGGAGAGACACAGATTCTTTTGAATCAAGAGCCTGTTGAAAACACCGTCAATCTTGCCTACCAAGGTAGCTTTATTGCTAGAGGGGGGGATACTGAGGCAGATGTCAATTGCAGAACTAGTGCTGCCCTTGTGGCGAAATTTGAAATCATTATTATTATTATTATCATTATTGGACACTAAACTCCGCTTGCAAAGACTTTGCTGAGTCAAGTGAAATCGAAATCGAACTAAATTCGATGACTGGCACCCATGCCAACGTCATCTCCTTCATTGGACACGAAACTCAGCTTGCAAAGACTTATTGGGGCAAGTGAAAGCGAAATCGGGATAGCACCTGTGCCCAGCGTCGCCTTTCTGGCACTTGTGCCCGTGACATGTTTAAGGATTTTCGAGCGAGATCATTGCCAGTGCCCCTGGACTGGCTCTTGTGCAGGTGGCACATAAAATACACCATTTTGAGTGTGGCCGTTGCCAGTACCGCCTGACTGGCCTTCGTGCAGGTGGCATGTAAAAGCACCCACTACACTCTCAGAGTGGTTGGCGTTAGGAAGGGCATCCAGCTGTAGAAACTCTGCCAAATCAGATTGGAGCCTGGTGCAGCCATCTGGTTCACCAGTCCTCAGTCAAATCGTCCAACCCATGCTAGCATGGAAAGCGGACGTTAAACGATGATGAAGGCAACCAGCTGGCAGAATCGTTAGTGCACTGCACAAAATGCTTAGCAACATTTCCTCCCTTTTTACATTGTGAGTTCAGATGCTGCTTTCATCTTTTCAGGGTTAATAAAATAAGTATCAGTTGACAACTGGGATCAATGTAATCAACTTACTCCAACCCCTAAAATTGCTGGCCTTGTGCCAAAATTTGAAACCATCATTATAATTATTAAGAAGGCTGTGAGCCAGCAGAATCGTTAGTGAGCTGGACAGTATTTGCAGCATTTCTTCTGGTTTTATACTCTGGATTCAAACGCCACCAAGGTCTTCTTTGCTTTTTATCTTTTTAGGGGATGATCAAATAAGTAACAGTTGAATAGTCGACCTTGGCAGGATTTGAACATGGAACATAGTAATGGGTGAAATACTGCTAAGCATTTCGTCCAGCTTGCAAGCAATTCCGCCAGGTTGATGTAATTGATTCAATTCTTCCCATGTTATGACTTTGTCACTTCATAACAGATTTGTCGCTGTTTAGTTACGTATTTAGGAGTTGCTCGTAATTTACTTATTGAATTTATTTACCAGTACGGTTGTACATAGGGTAAATGTGTTTGAAAGTTGTGGTTTATTTGGTATGCTTGCTCCCAAACAACACTTATTTTAGTGCTTTTGACACCGCCAGGCCAGATTGAATGGTACTGCCCAGGTGTCGAAAACATAATGAGATTCATGGGGCAGCTGATGATGGAGGTATGTTGGATTGTTGGTATGGCTGTGGAATAATATTATAACACATCCTTTTGATATATATATATATATATATACATACACACATATACATACACTTTTCTATTTTTCTCTTGACCTCCAGACTTATACTAGACCCTGTGTCAAATATTTCATCTCATCTCAATAACTACAACTCTCTCAAACTCTCCATGTTTAATCACATCTTTTGCGGAACAAACCTGCACAGATGATTCGTTTGAAGTGCTCAAAGGTTAAATGCTGTACATTAGCTATCTCTCCTTCCATCAAACTGACATTCCCTGCACAGATGCACACTGTGTCACTCATCAGATGTTGACATGATCATAGAGCAATGTGAAATGAAGTGTTTTAATTTCAAGAACACAACACAGTGCCCAGTCTGAGAATTGAACCCACAACCTTGCGGTCATGAATGCAATACCTTGCCCACTATACCATGGACCTTCACATGTCTGCCTTACTGGCCTGTAAAGGGGTAAAGCTGAATATTAGTTAGGTTAATGCCTCAATTATATTAAGATCTCATAGGCTATAAAGACTATGGACTGCATATGAATGAAAATAAATAAATAACCCTTTCTACTGTAGGTACAATGCCTGAAATATTTTAGGGGACAGGGAGCTAGCTGATTATATCGACCCCTATGCTCAACTGGTAGTTATTTCATTGACGCTAAATTGATGAAAAATCTGAGCAGAACAAAATTAATTAATAAAAATTAGATAAATAAAAATTATTTTGGTGTTCAATTATTACACCCTCCACATCCCCACAATCACCACACTCCACTCGTTAAATCAGTGTTATCAATAATGACATCATCAACAAATTATCACACGTGTTTTCCTCTGACTCACCTCTTGGAATTTTTATAAATATTTGTATATAATTACATGTGCATTTGTTTATTTACATTCATTTCACAGGAAGTCGTGGACAGAGACAAGCAACAAAATTTTGGAAATATATCTGTAAGTGTTTACATGTTTAACAAAATATGTTCCAAAAATCCACATGTAAAGTCAACAGTTTGTATATTTTGCATTAGTGTCTGATATTTCTCAGCCAAAAAGATCAAAACGAAATAATTTCCAAGTAAACAATAATCTCAACAATCATTTTGATGGATATTTCATAAGTTAATTCATAAGCATTTTTATAGTCATTCTGTAGTGAATTCATCATCTTATTGTGACTAAAATAAGTATTCCTTCAGACAACATGACATTTTGTAGTCAATCCAAAAAGAAACCTATAACAGTTGTATGGTCAGTCCATAGTTCATAAAATATACCATCATTCATTTTAAGAGGAAAACATATCTCTTGCTCATGTCCAATGTATAATAAAACCAAATTTTATGTACAATTTATAAAATGTTTTATGGTAAACCCACAAAATATCTTATAATAAATACATAATTCTTTTTATGGTGGTTTTAAAATAAAAGAATGAAGGATTCTATGGTAAGTTGTTATATATTTTATGAAGTATGTGACACAATATATGAAATATGTTATATCATCTCTTCATAATGAATGTTTCATAATGCATTTCAGTTTGTGAAAATTTATTGTTATTTAAGTTTCTTCATTTGAATCTGTCATTTTTGTTGTATCGACTTACAATTCACCATCAAATATGAGCAAATTTTTATTTCCACTTACAAAAAGGATATATGCACATCTGTGTATGCACACCAAATGCAAACACACACACACACACACACATTTATGTACATGGGTAAAGATGCAAGTTAGCATTTGTCTGAAAGCAAATAGTAACTTAACCCTCTTGGACCTGGGCCCCTATGTCTAACTTTACCCCACACCTGGGCTACCGAGCAAGCAATATATAACAGCATATGAAGCTCAAGCGCAACGATTTCAGGCAAACTAATGGACAGAATTAGCTGCATCTTCCTTTTCTACGTGTGCTTTTTATTAGTGCTTTACCAGGAATCCAGCAGAGATTTGTACTTTTATTAATCCTGTTATGCTGTATTCCCATTAGAGTGGGAATACAGTAAAGCAATTTTGCTCCTCAGTAAAAGTAATATCATCATCATCATCATCGTCATCAGCATTATCTTTTAATGCCGGTATAGGTTAGATAGTGTGACAGGATCTGATGGGGCCAAAGATTGCATCATGGCACCTTGGGCAAGTGTCTTCTGCTAAAGCCTCGAGCCGACCAAAGCCTTGTGAGTGGATTTGGTAGATGGAAACTGAAAGAAGCCCATCATATATATATGTGTGTGTGTGTGTGTTTGTGTGTGTGTGTGTGTGTGTGTGTCTGTGTATATATATGTTTGTGTGTCTGTGTTTGTCGCCCCATCATCGCTTGACAACTGATGTTAGTGTGTTTACATCCCTGTTACTTAGCGGTTCAGCAATTGAGACTGATAGAATAAGTACTAGGCTTACAAAGAGTAAGTCCTAGGGTCGATTTGTTTGACTAAAGGTGGTGCTCCAGCATGGCCGAAGTCAAATGACCGAAACAAATATAAGAATAAAAGAATACAAATATACCTACATAAAAAAAAAACCAGTAAATGAATCTCAGTCGGCTTCAAAGATAATTATTCATCTGTTTCATCAAATGAACTTCTGGTTGAGTATTCCATAGACATGAGTATCCTTAACCCTTTCATTACCATATTTCTTCTGAGATGCTCTGTGTTTCTTTCAATTATTTTAAATATAACAAAGAATTAAGTAAAATAACTTAGTTATCATTCAGCTAGTGTTAGGAACATAAATTGTAACTAAAGTTTGGTGGAAGATTTTAATTCAAAACTTACGAAAACAAGACATTTGTACTCAGAGCCAGAGCTGGTTTCAGGTGGGTTGGTAACGAAAGGGTTAATGTAATCCATGGACAAAATCAGCCTGACACAGTGTCTGACAAGGTTGGGCTATTGGACTAAAGTGGTGGTTTTCAACCAGAGTCCATAAAAGATTTTGGGGGTTCCACACAACAAAATTTAAATTGAGTGTCCACAATAGTATTTTAAGGGTTCTTGAAAAAAAAATTGCTTCAGATGTATGTATTGCAAGAAATAACTTGGTTTCTTTCTCTAGCATTTTACATAATGCAACAACTAACACAAGTGAATGTGTGAGAAACAAAATAGGAATTTTGAAAGAAGTTTCTATAAAACTAGTTTTTAAACAACAAATGCAAATGGGGAGGGGTCTACTAGAATAAAATAGTAATCAAAGGGGTCTATGGGTGAGAACCCCTTGACTATAGGTACAATTCATTGAACAGATTTTCCATTCAGTTTTTATCAACATTATGTCTCTCACAAGGCTTAGATTTACCCAAGGTTATGAAAGGAATAATACTTTCTGAAGATGTCATGTAATGGATTGAACCTGGGATCTTGTGAGTGCAAAGCAAACTTCTTAACTGAGTGCCCAAGCTGTGTCTAAACATACATTACACATGTATAAATATACACATGTGTGCATGCAGATACAGACACACATACACACCTACATTTATAAGTACAAACATAGATACATTTATATATACACACACAGAATCATACATAAATAAATACATACAGACACACAAACATACATACATACATAGGATTCATAAACAATAGAAACTTTAGTCAATATATGGGAAGTACATCTTATCTTTTATATATTTAATGTCATTGTCATTACCTAAAGCTTTATCTCTTATCTACTTTTGTCGGCAGATAATTGTACGTGTGTGTGTGTGTGTGTGTGTCGATTCACCAGAAGCAATAAATTACAGGACTCAATACAAATGCAGAGTATTCTTTAATAGATTATAACTGAAAGGCTCCGATTTCCAATACTCAGAGTTACTCATTTCCAATCATTAGCTAGTTAACCGAACCTGTCTTTCTTTAGAATGGCCAATAAAGGGGATTTCCAAGTTCATTTGTCCCTTGTCCCTTTCTGTTAATCCTTTCCATTTTCCATTTTGAATTTTACATTATCTATCAACACTCGCACCCCTATGTGTGAGTGTTGTTTTCCCCCGTGTCCCATTGCAATACTTCTAACTCTCTCTTTCTCACTCATGCCTTCGCCCCTTTCCTTTCCAACACTTTTTTCTGCAAAATAGGGGTAGTTTATCCTGTTCAGGCTATATTATTAGCATTATCCTGCGATTGAGAATTTTTAAATCACTTCTTTAACTTTATAACAATATCTGTTGCAACACACGATTTCACATCAAGAACCTTGCAGAACAAATTCATAAATATATTTTAATCCCACTTATTTTATTTTCAACCTTCTCAGTCTCATTAATATTGCTTACACTACACAACAAAGTTATTTACCCTCACCCAATAACTAACATACTTCTTTTAGTTGGTTTCAATTTATAATTCCGTCATATTGTTGACTGCTCAGACTTAGAAGACAATTATTTTGTTTCTCTAGCATAAGAATTGGTTTCACACTTTACTTTCCATAAATGGAATGTACCTCTTTTCTGTCTGTCTGTCTGTGGCTATCTGGTCATCATTTCGTCTTTCTTTCTTTCCTCCATCTAAACTGTTCTTCATTGATATTTCGAGGTTCTGAAAAGGTCTCTCTGGAAAGAGTTTGCATTCTGCAAGCAATCATTGATATATATATGCATATATATATATGTGTGTATATATATATATATATATATATATATATATATATATAT
>NC_068991.1:8365853-8367322 GCF_001194135.2 Octopus bimaculoides | reverse complement strand
TATATATATATGTATGTATGTATGTGTGTGTATATATATATATATATATAGATAGATATATATATATATAGATATATATATAGATATATATTGCGTGTGTCTTTGTGTTTATGTTTGCCCGCCCCTCACTACCACATGGCAAACTGTGTTGGTTTGTTTATGTCTCCATAACTTGGCCACAGTCTCCATAACAGTCTCCATAACTTGGCCACAGTCCAATGACTGAAACAAGTAAAAGATAAAAGATGAAAGATCATGCAATGAAATCAAAAAAGAAAATGAATAAATTTACCATAGTTTTTTCGGTAAAAAAATTCCATGTGAAGGCATCAGTTTTAGCATGTTCTCTCTTTAGAAATACTGGCAACAAAACAGTTGAAAGTGAATATATTTTTCCTCCACATAATTGTTAAACAAAGTGAAATTAAATGATATTTTGAACTTCATACAATGTAATAATGAACATTGCTCTTAGTTGATAAGTAGACGTAGATTGTAAAATTACAATGAGAGTTCATGCGGAATTTGACACAAACCACTCTATCTACACTATCTAGTTATTTCTCAATGCATTTCTAGTAACATCTAAACACGTCAACAAAGTTTTAAAACTGTGTTACTAAACCTCCTTAAAACAAATATTTCCCATTTAATCCCCCAAAATGTAAAACCTGAACAACCTTTAAAATAGTTTTCACATGGTAACCCTAGCTCCAAATATCATGCTAGATTGCCAATGACTTCCAATAAATTCAAAAGTTTATAGAATTATCAGTGCTTCGGACAAAATGCCTGGCAGCATTTCTTCCAGCCTCATGACAATGCCCGATTGTAAATGAAAGAAAATCAATATGAATGACATTTGAAATTATTCATTTTCTTTCTTTTTGAATTATCTGTGGTTGATATATATATATATATATATATTCAGCTTTTTTTCTTTCCTTCTTTAAATTAGGTCAAAATGTATACAAGACTTGATCCGGAGATTGAAGAATGCCTAAAACAATGTCAGCTGCAGAATTCTGCTAGTCCTATGACCAAGCAGTATTTGAAGCTTAATATCCTGAATAAAAGACATGCCAATGGGCTGAACCCGATTAATACTACATTTACTGGAGAGAAAAAATATCAAGTGAGTTTTACTACCTGTTAACCCTTTAGCATTTAAACTGGCCATATCTGGCCAAAATAATCTACCTGTTTTATCTTCAAACCTGCCGGATACCACAGTATGGATACTGTCTGGTGGCATGCTCTACTCTAACCACAGGACTGACTAATACCTTATGAGTGAAACTGGGAGACAGAAACTGAAAGAAGCCTGTTGTGTATGTGTGTGTTTATGTCTGTCTGTCCGTTTTTCTGTCTGTCTGTCTGTCTGTCTGTCTATCTATCTATCTACATATATGTATATATATATATATATATATATATATATATATATATATATATATATATATATATAT
>NC_068991.1:8359884-8365643 GCF_001194135.2 Octopus bimaculoides | reverse complement strand
GGGTGCTTTTACGTGTCACCCGCACGAAAACGGCCACGCTTGAAATGGTGTCTTTTATGTACCACCCACACAAGAGCCAGTCCAGGGGCACTGGCAACGATCTTGCTCGAAAACCCTACCAGGCCAGTCAGGCGGTACTGGCAACGGTCACGCTCAGGATGGTACATCTTATGTGCCACCTGCACAAGAGCCAGTCCAGGGATATATATAACCCATGCTAGCATGGAAAGCGGACGTTAAACGATGATGATGATGATGATGATATAAGGAATAAAAGAATGACGGAATGTGTAAGCATGCGTATGACACGTGAAGCGAATAATGAAAATAATGAAGTTGGTGGTGGAAGAGGGGATTTATTCTGAATGTTAATGATGACTGCTTTGTCTTTGTGAACAGTTGAGACCTGATGAAGAGATAAAGAAAGAGAAACGCCGAGAACAGAACCGGAGAGCAGCTGCTAGATGTCGCAACAAGAAAAAATGGGAAGAAAGGCTTTCTCAAGCTGTAAGTAGTCGATACTTTACTAATACTGTGTGGGTTAACCTCTATACTTGTCAGAGGAATATCTTGAGCTATATATTACATTATTTGTATTTCAATTACTCGCTGGTATGTTAGTTTGGGGCAATGTTTTGAGATGGTGCTAGTGTCATCATTTAGACGGAAGAATATTATATGAGACTTTGTTGCATCTAGGGAGGGTCATTGGGCCAATGATAAACATACACACACTGGGTCTATTTCATTTCTTTATTATTTGTTAATTGGTCAACTATTTAACCAATGAGCTATTCAATTCTTTGATTGATCAGTTCATTAATAATCAATCAATCAGTTATACATCCCTGTCAAAGTCCATACATCACCATTTGCAAACTCATAGGTAACATACACAATGGGAAGAATATCTCTCTGAAAGATTCCTGCTTACAATAAAATTGCCAGTCAAAGTGGTCCATGTAATGGAGAAGACTTATAAAACATAAACAGACAACATATTGTAACCTCTCATGTTTTATATACTAAACTTTCTGAAATGCTGAATAAAAACCTGGATTTTAATTTTCTTTCTTTTATCAATTTCAGAATCTCTTCGAAGAAGAAAAAAAACAAATAATGTTAAAAAGTATTGTAAGGAAACTTACAGATATGAAACAAAATATGGAAAAGCTATTGTCTAATGTCACAGATGAAGTTAGAGACATCAACTACAATGAACTTTACGGCCATTCTAGCTTCAGGGATATTACTCAGAACTGGATAATGCAAACATATCACCAAAAGGAAACATACGAAGGAAATCACATGATTGATAATCCTATCAATAACACACCCGCACATACAAATACATTGAATACTTATCAACAGCCAATTTATTATCCATCAGCTTCCTTTGAAGCAACCTCTTCTGTAAATGTTCCTGATCAAAAATATGATCAATCTAAAATTTCTTCAAACTTTAATGGTTTTTATTGCTTCCCTGGATCAAATAATCTGCATAACAGTGGAAATTTCAATAGCTGCACAGACACTTCAAACATGTCTCCTTCCAGTGTTATGTCTGGTTCACAGCATAGTCTACCTTGTTATGATTCTGCTGGTTCTGAGACTGCTTTTGACTGGAGTGATAATGAGAACTCCCAAACATCGTCTTTTGCAAATGACAACACAAATCTTGGTTCATCATTTTATGTAAATAACAACATCAAACAGGATGATATACTTACTGATATATATAGCAACATTGACTTTGGTGCACCTCTTGATGTAAGTAATGGTACCAGCTTCACTAACAACATTGATTTTAATGCTTTTCCAAGACTAAACAGCAACATCAACTATGGCACTTATATTAATATAAGCAGTCATGGATTTCTTGACAGAAATAGCAACTTTAATTTTGGGACTGCACCTGTAAATAACATGCAGTTGGAGAACACTGATTTCATTTGGAGGAAAACTAATTGCTGCAATCAAAACATGGACAAAATATTATATCTACAACCCGTTGAGGGATCCCCCACTCTGAATGAAGACATTTTATATAAGATTGAGGATATATATCCACCCCAATGTGTACAAACTCATAACAATGATCTGTCTTACTTAAAATGAATTCTAAAAGTGTCAAATAGTAGGACATACAGGAAATTTGAACCAAGGACACAGGAAAATATCAATCCCCCTATTTAAAACCATTTTAACATAATCCACATTTCCAGCATGGATGAGAATTTAATAGGGAACATTGTCTCTTACAGCAGTAGAGGGAATGACTACAAGAAATCTCACTAGTTAAATCTGTGGATAATCTAACTGCCAGAATATTCAATTACCTGTCTCCACACATAGCTCCATATTACTTGCTCCTTCTGTTGTGATCAACACTAGGACCTGGGTCTATGGGTATACAGAAATAGAGTGGACAGTGAGGAGAGCACATGTTCAGGCTGTTCCCCTATATCATTAACTACTTCATGCCAGAGTCTACCTCATCATCATTGTTTTAATGTCCACTTTTCCATGCTTGCATGGGTTGGACAGAATCTGTTGAGGCAGATTTTCTATAGCTGAATGGCCTTCCTGTTGCCAACCCTCACCTGTTTCCAAGTAAGGTAATATTTCACCATGATCAGAAGACTGGAAATGGAGGACACTGCTTGTATGATGGTGACATTCGTTTACAACTATCACATGAATCTAAGGCAAAGTGAGAGTATCTGATGCATGTGCACGCACACATGCACACACATAAACAAACCAATACCTATTGTTGAGTGGTGGTGGGGACAAACACAAGCACAAAGACACACACACACACATTAACAAGCTTCTTTCACTTCCTATTTACAAAATCTACTCACAACTCTTTGGTCAGTCCGTGGGTGTTAGTAGAAGACCTGAGTCCATGATGGTCAGGAAGTTCATGGGAGACGTGGAGTGTGTGAAACAAGAGATCTGTGAGTCGCTCTCATTTGTCTCTTACATGCCTCTGGTCAGCTCAGTCAGGGTTGACTAAAGGTAGTCATACAACAATAGCAACTACAACAACAGCAGCTGAGATTATTCAACAACTACACAAAACTATATTTTAAAAAGTACTCCGATATCTTCAAGTTACAATCAGATTATATTATAATAATACAAATCTGAAAATAAATGTAAAAATACTCAAGGAGACTTTTATATCTATTTAACAAATTATTTAACTTATTTATTTTTATCTATATTGCGTATTAAAATTTCTTCGATAAATAATACATTTCAACAGTTTTTATTTATTCTTCTCATCTCACCATACAGGCACAAGCATAGCTGTGGGGGTTAAGAAGCTTGCTTTCCAACCAAATGGTCTCGGATTCAGTCCCACTGTACGGCACTTGGGGAAAATATCTACTACTATAACCATGGGCTGCTCAATGTCTTGTGAGTGAATTTGGTAGCCAGAAACTGAGTGGCGGCGAGCTGGCAGAAGCGTTAGCACGCTGGGCGAAATGCTTAGCAGTATTTCGTCTGTCTTTATGTTCTGAGTTCAAATTCTGCCGAGGTCGACTTAGCCTTTCATCTTTTCAGGGTTGATTAAATAAGTACCAGTTACGCACAGTCTGGCGGCACTGGCAACAACCTCACTCAAATGTCTTTTCACGTGCCACCGGCAGGAAGGTGACGTTGGTAATGATTACGCTCAAATGGTGCTATATAAGTGCCACTGGCGCGGAAGCCAGACAGCTGCTTTGGCAATGATCATGAACTGTGTTGGCATAATTGCTAAGCTGCATGCTAATTGGTCAAAATGTTTTTATGAATAAAATACGGTCACACCCACTAAGTTGTGACATCTAAACAGTACTCTGATAGGTTAAAATACAGTTCATAAGATTTATGATACAACTTGCTGGAGCCTGCTGGGAAGTATTTAAAGGAGAAATTCAAGCATTCTACTACAGTTATCAGTTGCGAAGCATAGCTGTTGGTTAATACTGCTACTAAATAAACCTGAAGATTGCAGAAAGCATAAAAGTACTTGTCTTATAATATGTAATGTTGTATAAATTGTAAAATTGTGAAAAATGCAAAAATAAAACATAGAACATAAGTGCTGGCATGACTGTGAGGTAGGAAGCTTGCTTCCTAACCAAATAGTTCCGGGTTCAGTCCCACTGCATGGCACCTTTGACAAGTGTCTTCTGCTATATTTCCAGGTTGACCAAAGCCTTGTGAGAGGATTTGGTAGACAAAAACTGAACGAAGCCTGTCATGTGTGTGTGTGTGTGTTTGTGTCTGTCATTGTGACTATGTTTATCCCCCATCACTGCTTGGCAACCAGTGTTAGTGTGTTTATATCTACATAACTTAGTAGTTCAGCAAAGAGACCAATACGATAAGTAATAATCTTTGAAAAATAAGTCCTGAAGTCAATTTGTTCAAACTTGTATTTTCAGGTACATAAACATACATACACACACACACACACACACACACACACACACACACATATATATATATATATATATATATATACACACACACAAACATACATATATGAATATATACATACATATGTAAACTTATATACATAAGTGAAGATGAGGTGATTGGATGATAAGAATACAAGATAATAAAGCCATCAAGAAGACCTTTCTGAATAGATTTTATCAATTTGGGTTTTATCTAGGACTGTGGAAAAATAGAATACACCCCCACCCCCATCAAAAGCATTTTTATTCTCATTTGAACGATAATGTATATGTTATAGGAAGGAGCTATTTGACAAAATAGTTTGCGGGATTTTGTTATGTTCGTATAGGTGCTGGCATGGCTGTGTGGCTAGAAGGTTGTTTCCCAACTACATGGTTCCAGGTCTAGTCTTAGTGTGTGGCACCTTGGGCAAGTGTACTCTACTATAGCCTTGGATCGACTGAAACCTTGTGAATAGACTTGATATTTGGAATTCCGAAAGAAGCCTGTCATATATACGTGTGTGTGAGTCCTTGTGGCTGTATTTGTCTCCCACACCGGTTGACAACTTATGTTTGTTTGTTTACATCCCTGTAACTTAGTGGTTTCATAATAGAAACCAATAAAATAAGTTCCAGGCTTAAAACATAAGTACTGGAGTAATTTCGTTCAGCTCAAATTTTTCAAGGCAGTGCACCTCAGTCTAATAACAGATAACAGGAAAAGATAATAGATAAAAAAATACATTTTCTGGTACATAAAATGCACTTTTTTCCCCTCCAAAATACACTTGAAAAGTACCCCTGCATCTCACATGTTGAAGGTCAGGCTCTGAGTAGACTTGGTTCCTGTTATTAATAGACAATACAGGTGGCAGTGGAGGTCAGAGGTGAAATTCGATTGTGTTAAGGTAAGTACAGGAACTTAGCCTACTACAATAGCTTACCGAAAGAGCATCAGCCTAAATTTTCAGTGTTCCTATACATGAAAATGTGAGATATTCAGCTTGGCAATTCGGGGTAGAATAAGTACCAGGTACAAAAAATAAATAAGTGTGTAGGTTGATTTGTTCAACTCTATCCTTGAGGGTAGTGCCCCAACATGGCCAGAGTCCAATGACTCACTCAAGTAAAAGATGAAAGGTATGCCTTTCATAAAAAGACACTTAGAAAATACCATCGTTTAAAAAAAAAAAGTATTTTATTGGCAGAATAAAAAGTCGATTGAAATTTCTAAGGTAATTGATTTTGTATTTTTGCCCTGGAACATAGCAAATTTAAGATACTGAATCCGAGCTT
>NC_068991.1:8354979-8358879 GCF_001194135.2 Octopus bimaculoides | reverse complement strand
AATTCTTAAAAACTAAACTGTTATCGAATTTCTTTAATTTCCTGATGAACAAAATTTTTATATTAATTGCATCCGAGAAGTATAAGGTCTTTCTTCTTTCGTTATTATTATTTTTTAATTATTCCACAGAAATAATTTGTTGAGAGAACAATTGTTAAGATTTTCATTCGGTTAATCCAGTAACTTTTTCGCTGAAGTTCCACAACTTTTTAGCAAGTTGTTTATCCAGTGCCTGCTTTGCCCATTCGTGTCTCCGGCATTCACTGTAGTAGTAACCAGATTGGTTTTTCGTCTCTTCACTAACAGCACAATATATAACAGTTTGACAACCTTCTTGGCAATTCTTTATAAGTAATTTGAAAACATCGACCAGTGATTTCAAAAGAGATGAATTTAAAAGGTTTCTACTTATATCTGTATTAACTACACCTGGGTGAACATAATATATGTTGATATTAGTGTTTGACATTCGATTGCGAAATTCACGGCAAAATAAAGCACATGCTAACTTACTGTCACTGTAGGCACTGTGTTTTTGGTAAAACGTTTGTCTGTTCGTGTTGTTAAAATCGATTTTCCCGTATTTGTAAATCGCACTCCCAACAAAAATGACGCGGGGTGAATCAGACTTTTTTAATAACTCCAGTAGAAGATGTGTCAAAAGGAAAGGACCAAAATAATTGACCCCCATATGCATTTCTAGGCCATCCTCTGTCTTAGCATACGGGTGGAAATAAACACCCGCGTTGTTTATAAGGATATCCAAAGAGGTTATATGTTGTTTAATATTCTTGCAGAATGTCCGGATGGAATCGAAGCTTGAGAGATCAAGTTTTTCAACAAGTACAACACCTGAACCTAATTCACTTAATTGTTTCGCAGCCGATTTTGCCTTATTTACGTCCCGACATGCGAGGATCACTCGAGCCCCTCGTTGTAATAAATTACGGGCTGTTTCGAATCCGATTCCACAGTTAGCTCCAGTAACAATAACTGTTTTGCCTTCCAGTTTAACAGGGCTGGTGCAGGTGGCTCCTTTCATATAGTAGCGAATCGATAATGGTAAAATAATTGTTATGGCTACACCTGCCAAAATTGTCAACAACATCATTAATATACTGAGATTTCGATAGAAACTAGGACTAACACACCTTTTCACGGCACAGATTTTACAGTTCTGACGTTTATAGTACAAAGGTGCGTGAGAACTACATAATGATCTCACAACATGTACTTCTTCACAATCGGCGCATTGTAAGTAAGCTCACGTGGAAACGTGTAAGTTCATCTTTATAATGAACAAGACAAATTTAAATATTTTCATCTCCATTTTTCTGAATCTCACACTCAGCTGGAAGGACAAGCATTTATTTTCCGCAGCCTGCGCATAAGAACTGCAGGCGATGTTTGGGTTTAACATTTAGGTTTCTCGTAATTTATTTGCTACCAGCGTGCTTGACAGCAGTCGGAGACTTTTTTTTTACAGTGTACTGAGGCCCGCTTGTTTGTGATAGGGGACAATTCAAGTTTGTTGTTATAATAATAATAATAATAATAATAATAATAATGAAATTATTGTATACAGTGCTCAGGTGCACTACAACTTGTCAAAAGTGCGTATAAAGCATATGTAGTATTGTACAAATATCTGGAAAGTGAACAGTGTATGAGTCAGATACATGCTTGCATGTGTATGGAAGGGAGACTTCTTCATGTTATTATTGAACATGAGAAAGTTTAATTGTATTAGATAAAAATTATGTTGTTCAGCATCATCATCATCATACGCCTGCTTTTCATTACCTCACTTAGAAACAGGTGAGGGTTGACAAAAGGAAGACTATTCAGCTATAGAAAATCTGCCTCAACAAATTCTGTCTGACCCATGCAAGCGTGGAGAATAAATGTACTTCAAATAAATACAAGTATTAATTTACTATATTAAGGTATATTTAAGAGTGTGCGGCTAATGTATATAATATGGTTATGTACCAAAAGTAAATTTCTTGTACTATGTATCAGAACTTTTTTACTAACTTCAATCATTGGAAGTAAGCTACAGTAACATATCAATAAATTTAAGTTAAGCAGTTCAACCCCAGTATTCATTTCAGTCTAGTACTCATTTTATCGATCTATATTTATTCAACCACTATAATACAGTACCGTACAAATCTCAGTCACTTTAGACTACTGTAAATTTCTACTAATAGCCAACTTATAAGTGGATGTTTCGTATTGTGATTTTTATAGTTTAAAACATTGGCCCTGCTGGAGCCGTGTCCATACTCAATCTTTATATTTTGTAGTAGGTGTTCTGAATGAAACGGAAAGATGTGAGACGACAACCAAAAATGACCGTGCAACAATTTGGGGCTGCCTCACATAAACCAATCAAGATACAGCGTTTTCAAACAGAAAAATGTCTATAATGAAAATTTATTACATAATGTTCGTTTTAAGAAGTTACTGTACATTGTTAACATTTTGTGTGGCTTCCCTTAGCCTCAATAATTGTTTCAATGCGCCTGGGAAGAGACGCGTACGAATTGCGTGGATTCTTCTGACAAACTGTTCTCTTTAGTTCTGTCCAAATTTACTAGATGATATTTAAATCAGGGCTTTGAATTGGCCAATTTTTCAATACGGTAACACCTTCATCAGCCAGACTCTGTTGTGTTGCATGCAATCTGTGGCATGGAGCTCCGTCATGCTGAAAAATCTCATCTTCATCCAAGTCTGGTATCGAATTGGATGTATTGGCACTGGACATATTTGGCACATATTTTCCCTCCAAAATACATTCCAAAAGAACCCCTGCACCTTACATACTGAAGGTCAGGCTCTGAGTAGACTTGGTTCCTGTTATTAATAGACAATACAGGTGACAGTGGAGGACAGAGGTGAAATTCGATTGTGTTAAGGTAAGTATTGGAACTTAACCTACCACAATAGCTCACCGAAAGGGCATCAGTTTAAATTTTCAGTGTTCCTATACATGAAAATGTGAGATATTCAGCTTGGCAATTCGGGGTCAGGTGCAGTTTTTTTCTCCTCCACAGGTCAGGCCTGCCAAAATGGAGGTGCACCTTATTTGCCTGAATATATGGTAATTTGCCAGTTCATACCCTACCAAAGTTGACTTAGCTTTTCCTTTTTCCACTGTCAGTCAAATATATATTAATCAATGAATTCAGTTCTTTTCTTCCTCTAAAAGTTCGCTCTTATTTCAGAAATCATTATTTACAAGTCATATACAATTAGGTGCAGGTATGGCTGTATAGTTAAGAAGCTTGGTTTGTAACCTCGCGGTTTCAGGTTCAGTCGCATGGCACGGTACTTTGGGCTATTGTCTTCTACTATAGCCTCAGGCCAAGCTATGCCTGTGAAGGTATTTGGCAGACAGAAACTGTGTGGAAGCCTGTCATATATGCGTGTGCAAGTGTACCATTGTATTTGTTTCTGCCCATCTCTTAACAACCAGTGTTGGTTTGTTTACTTCTCCATAACTTAACAATATGGCAAAAGAAACTGATAGAATAAGTACCAGGCACAAAAAAATAAATAAGTGTGTAGGTTGATTTGTTCAACTCTATCCTTGAGGGTAGTGCCCCAGCATGGCCAGAGTCCAATGACTCACTCAAGTAAAAGATGAAAGGTATGCCTTTCATAAAAAGACACTTAGAAAATACCATCGTTTAAAAAAAAAAAAGGATTTTATTGGCAGAATAAAAAGTCGATTGAAATTTCTAAGGTAATTGATTTTGTATTTTTGCCCTGGAACATAGCAAATTTAAGATACTGAATCCGAGCTTGAAACATTTCAACAACTGAATTCCATCGTAATAATACACACATCATATAGAACGACATGGTATAAAACCATATAGACACGATATT
>NC_068991.1:8353849-8354829 GCF_001194135.2 Octopus bimaculoides | reverse complement strand
CTAAAAACTGTTATACCTAACTTCCAAAGTCGTGTAAGAAAGTTTTGAAAATGATGTTCATTAAACCATATATTTGTGTTACAATTTGGGATCAGTGATCTTCCTACGCGGAACCCTCATTAAATAAATCAGAGACTCCTGGATTTAAAGTCCAACACGAAAACTTTTCAAAACAAATACTTGACGGTCACATTTAGGTTTGCCTTTTCTTCATTCGGCAGTATTTAACTGCATTTAATACAATTACCGAAACGTATGATTCGTTAAGAGTTATTAGGCTTAGCTTTTGGTCCCGGCAGGAATGCTTTTCTTTATACTAATTAAATACAGAAAATTCTGATTTCTTAAAAGCACGACGAAACAAAAACAACTAGAAAGATGTTAAAATTCAACACATTCGTATGAACATTACCTCAGCACGGACTGTCAAATATTTGGTTTGAAAATGTTCTCATTCAATTAGTAAAGCCAGTCTTGGATATTCCAATATCACTGATCATGATCGATAATAAACAAACAAATAAATATTTCCATAACCGTCATGTAACATCAACAATTAAGTCGCCGTTGATTTCATTCAGAAAAGGAAACATACGTTAAAATACAAGATACTTTCTTTGTTCCCTGCAAGGGTTCTGTTGTATTAAATGAATGATACTTCACACCTTCCAAGATCGAATCAGTATTTCTTAAAAACTAAACTGTTATCGAATTCTTTAATTTCCTGACGAACAAGATTTTTATATTAATTGCATCTGAGGTCTTTCTTCTTTCGTTATTATTTTTTTTTAATTATTCCACAGAAAAGAAGGGTAGCGTTACATTATAATTTGATGAGAGATCAATTGTTAAGATTTTCATTCGGTTAATCCAGTAACTTTTTCGCTGAAGTTCCACAACTTTTTAGCAAGTTGTTTATCCAGTGCCTGCTTTGCCCATTCGTGTCTCCGGCATTCACTGTAGTAGTAACCAGATTGGTT
>NC_068991.1:8350622-8353376 GCF_001194135.2 Octopus bimaculoides | reverse complement strand
CTGTCACAGTAGGCACCGTGTTGATGAAAAAACTCCTGTCTATTCATGTTGTTAAAATCGATTTTCCCGTTTTTGTAAAGCATACTCCCGACAAAAATGACGCGGGGTGAATCAGAGTTTTTAAATAACTCCAGTAGAAGATGTGTCAAAAGGAAAGGACCAAAATAATTGACCCCCATATGCATTTCCAGGCCATCCTCTGTCTTAGCATACGGGTGGAAATAAACACCCGCATTGTTTATAAGGATATCCAAAGAGGTTATATGTTGCTTAATATTCTTGCAGAATGTCCGGATGGAATCGAAGCTTGAGAGATCAAGTTTTTCAACAAGTACAACACCTGAACCTAATTCACTTAATTGTTTCGCAGCCGATTTTGCCTTATTTACGTCCCGACATGCGAGGATCACTCGAGCCCCTCGTTGTAATAAATTACGGGCTGTTTCGAATCCAATTCCACAGTTAGCTCCAGTAATAATAACTGTTTTGCCTTCCAGTTTAACAGGGCTGGTGCAGGTGGCTCCTTTCATATAGTAGCGAATCGATAATGGTAAAATAATTGTGATGGCTACACCTGCCAAAATTGTCAATAACATCATTAATATACTGAGATTTCAACAGGAACCAGGACTGACACAGCTTTTCACAACACAGATTTATACAGTTCTGACGTTTGTCGAACGAAGGTGCGTAAGAACTACATAAACATCTCACAACATGTATTTCCCGATGGTCGGCGCATCGTAAGCTCACGTGCTAATGAGTAATTTCATCTTTATAACGAACAAGAGAAATTTTCATGTTTTCATTTCTATTTTTGTGAGTCTCACAGCTAGTAAGACAAGCATTTCTTTTCTGCAGCCTGCGTATAAGAACTGGAGGTGATGTTTGAGTTTAACGTGCCATTTCAGTTTCTTGTAAGCTTTCATGACAGCAGTCGGAGACTTTTTTTAAGGTGTACTGCGGGTCGCTTGTTTGTGATAAGGGACAATTCAAGTTTGTTGTCGTTGTTGTTGTTATTATCTAACATGAGAAAGTTTACTTGTATTAGATTAAAATTATGTTGCTGTTCATCATCATCATCATTTTACGCCTGCTTTTCAGACTTGCGTGGCTTGTTGAAATATCATCATCATCATCGTTTAACGTCCGCTTTCCATGCTAGCATGGGTTGGACGATTTGACTGAGGACTGGTGAACCAGATGGCTGCACTAGGCTCCAGTCTGATCTGGCAGAGTTTCAACAGCTGGATGCCCTTCCCAACGCCAACCACTCCGAGAGTGTAGTGGGTGCTTTTAATTGCCACCGGCATGAAGGCCAGTCAGGCGGTACTGGCAACAGCCACGCTCAAAATGCTGTATTTTACGTGCCACCTGCACAGGAGCCAGTCCAGCGGCACTGGCAACGATCTTGCTCGAATGTCTTTTCACGTGCCACCGGCACAAGTGCCAGCAAGGCGACGCTGGTAACGATTACGCTCAAATGGTGCTATTTACGTGTCACTGGCACGGAAGCCAGACAGCTGCTCTGGCAACGATCACACTTGAACGGTGCTCTTAGCGCTCCACTGGTACAGGTGCCATCACGATTTCGCTTGTCCCAACAGGTCTTTGCAAGCTGAGTTTAGTGTCCAATGAAGGAGACGTTGGCATGGGTGCCAGTCATCGAATTTAGTTCGATTTCGATTTCACTTGACTCAACAGGTCTTCGCAAGCGGAGTTTAGTGTCCAATGAAGGAAAGGTACGCATAAGTGGGCTGGCTACACCCCTGGCAGAGGCCTTGGATTTTGGTCTCACTTGGCTTGCCGGGTCTTCTCAAGTATTTCAGTTATAGATAAATGAATACAGAACAGCAAAAACTAAGATAACTGACCGATTTATTTATATAACTAGGTATTTTAATAAAAAATATAACTTGAAAATACAAAATATATTTCTTGGTGAGATACATTCCCTGACGGTAGTGCGTCACATCCACAGCTAGTCTCCTCCAGTTTCGCTCTATTGAGAGGTTCCCTTGCTCATGCCCACCCGGGTCGGGGTCAATGGGCTGGCATCTGTCACAGTTCCCGACCACTTTCTTGATGCTTCTCCTAGTGACGTCAGCATCAATCATCTTCGCTAGATACAGGGTCCTATCCACCCCCAAGTGGTGCATAGCATGTAGCTTCTTCAGTTCGGAGTCACCCAGCCGACACGCCCTTTTCACCCTGGTCAGTGTGTCCGCCCTGTTTCTCTCCGAAGGTACAAAAACCACGTTCAGCTTCAGTCCGAACTCGGCGATCAGCTCTCCCAGAACTCCTAGGCGGCGTTTCACCAACATCTCCGCGGCACCTTTCGTCCGGACTCTCTTCTCACTGGTAACCACTGTTCCTACCCAGCCGACCACGGTGGCCGAATCCATCCGGATCTCGATTGAGCGCAGCCCCCATCAAGTTCTTAACATGGTGGATCCTCTTCTTTAAAATATGTTTCATTGTATCTATAGGAAAGTGGGTTATACATCATTAGATGTATACCTGACTTTCCTATATAAAATTAAGAATATAACGGAACGCTGAACTCCAGACTATCAACTTAAACAACATTTTATTCAGGTGGTAAATATATACATCTTTAGCTCTTGTTGTTACAGCTTCTATGTGTGTGAGCATAGTTGTTGGGACGTTGTTATGTAGATGTGAGCGAGCTGTCGAGTGTAAGTCCGAAAGATGGAGAGAGACAGCTAAACACGTAAAGAGACTGTCTCCAGG
>NC_068991.1:8344889-8349137 GCF_001194135.2 Octopus bimaculoides | reverse complement strand
TACAAAAACCACGTTCAGCTTCAGTCCGAACTCGGCGATCAGCTCTCCCAGAACTCCTAGGCGGCGTTTCACCAACATCTCCGCGGCACCTTTCGTCCGGACTCTCTTCTCACTGGTAACCACTGTTCCTACCCAGCCGACCACGGTGGCCGAATCCATCCGGATCTCGATTGAGCGCAGCCCCCATCAAGTTCTTAACATGGTGGATCCTCTTCTTTAAAATATGTTTCATTGTATCTATAGGAAAGTGGGTTATACATCATTAGATGTATACCTGACTTTCCTATATAAAATTAAGAATATAACGGAACGCTGAACTCCAGACTATCAACTTAAACAACATTTTATTCAGGTGGTAAATATATACATCTTTAGCTCTTGTTGTTACAGCTTCTATGTGTGTGAGCATAGTTGTTGGGACGTTGTTATGTAGATGTGAGCGAGCTGTCGAGTGTAAGTCCGAAAGATGGAGAGAGACAGCTAAACACGTAAAGAGACTGTCTCCAGGTTGGAATGCCAGAGACACTGCTTGACATGTCCATGCTCTATTGCTGGCCAGCAAGAAAGAGAATGAATTGAGCGGGAACGCTTGCTTGTTTAATTCCACGCATGCGTGAGACTACGCATGCGCACGGCGTTACTACACATCTTTAGCTCTTGTTTGTTGTTACAGCTTCTATGTGTGTGAGCATGGTTGTTGGGACGTTGGTATGTAGATGTAAGCGAGCTGTCGAGCGTAAGTTCGAAAGATGGAGAGAGACAGTTAAACACGTCCTTGCTCAATCGCTGGCCAACAAGAGACAGAATGAAGCGGGAAAGCTTGGTTGTTGAATTCCACGCATGCGCACGGCGTTACTACATATCTTTTGAATAAGCATGGCGCAGGAGTGGCTGCATATTTCCCAACCATATAGTTCCGGGTTCAATCCCACTGCGTAGTACCTTGATCAAGTGTCTCCTACTATAGCCTCAGGCTGACCAAAGCCTTGTGAGTGGATTTGGTAGATGAAAACTGTAAGAAGCCTGTCGTAATATATATATATATATATATATATATATATATATATATATATATATGTATGTATGTATTTTTAGATCTCTACCAAATATTTGGTAAAAATATTGTACCTGTTATCAAAGTAGCAAAGTTCTCATATGAAAAGTTGTTAATCATACAATTTTGTGCACATATCAATTTAAATAAGAGCTATAACACGATCCATCGTAAAAACTTGTTTAATGACCTATGTATATGTTGATGCAATATCTCGACTCACTCTTGTCTGTGATAAAAAATGGGATATTGTATCTCTTCAGGGTTCAATTTGATTACAGACTGTCCTCATTTAACGACTGAGTTACGTTCCAACAGCCCTGTCGTTACGCAAATTCGTCGTTAAACGAATATTCATAGGGTATGTATTTTTTTTATCGGTATAGTGTACTGTATGTACATATAAAAACAGAATACCGTACTGTATAAAGTATATGCAGTACAGGGCCAAGAATCACTAACATAAATTGTTGAAAAATGAATAAGTAACAGTAAGATTATCACAAGGAAAACCTTAAAAGTTAGGATGTGGATACTGTATTATTGTAGCTAAGACATCGTAAGTATGTTTGTGATTCCAGGCCCAGTACATAAGATGCCTAATAAACTTAAATCCAGCGACATTTCCACCTAACAACAATGTTACTCTGCCCTTGAAAGCTTTAAAACCAGGCATAGTTTTTGCTTCCTAGCGGATGTATGATCTCTCAGGTATTTTCTTCCACCACAGCCCAGTTTCATCCATGTTAAATATTTGTTCTGGATGATAGCCACTATCGACGATCATTTTGTCGAAATCTTGAACGAACTTCTCTGCTCCTTCCACATCCGCACTCGCTGATGCTACGATTTATGCAGATTAAATCTCGAACGAAATCGTTGAAACCAACCATAGTTTGCCGTAAATGTCTCAGTTGATTCTTCTACCTGTTGCTCCTTCAGTGTGGTGAAAATACTGCGTGCCTTTGCTTGGATAGTGAGAAGGCTCATCGGAATTCTTTTTTTAATCTGATCGTCAATCCAGGTTGCCAGCAACTTTTCCATCTCGTGAATGAATGAGACCTTTCCGATGTCTTGTGATGCATGCTTTAACGCCTGTCGAACTTCTGGCTGCCTCCTTCACTTTAACTTTGTCCTTCAAAATGGTAGAATGTGCCAGACCCGTATCGTCTGCGATAGCTCTCACCTTTTTCCCGCCTTCGTTGTTTCTTGGCGCTTCCTGCTGCAGGTGAAGATGTATCCTTCCTCTTTGGAGGCATCTTGTAGTATGGGGTGCAAGAGATAATGGAAAAAAGAGACGAAATAGTAATGTAGGTACAGAGAGCGTCACTGTGTTGCCTGGCTGACCACAGGCGGCAGAGTGAGAGAGCGAGCGTGTCGGAGGGTGAGGCTGGGCGCTCGGGATGCGCTGCCATCACAACAGTAGTTCTCGTACAGCGCACAATACGGCAGTCAAAGTTTTTAAGTTTTGTAAAATATGTAATGACGGCTCGTAAAATTTCGTCATAACTCCGAGTGGTCATTAAATAGGTAGATCGTTAAATATCGGTTAAGAAAACCGTTATATAGTAAAGTAAAGTAAATAATGTTAATTTAGGATATTAACCTAGGATGTTAAGTAGCGAAAAGTAATAAAAATAAATATATATATATATAGTATTAATAAAGTAGGAGATGGAATGTGTGTTAGACTTTTATTAAGTGCAAAACATGTTTGGACCCATCATTCTGGATCTCTTTGGTGGTACATCAATAAAAAAAAGTCTCACTAGAGATTTCTTGTTGAGCTTGCTTGCCGCTTTATGTCCATCAAATTTGAGAATGAATAAAAGCAATGAAAAATTATTGAAATACAAAAAATTCAAATACGAATGTGGAAAATATACATTCCAGTTTAGATAAAATGACATAATCAGCTTTCGCAGTTGTAACTGCTAAGAGAAAGAAATTAGAAGGTGTTTGTGTGTATACATATACAAGGACATAATTTCAATATGGAGCAAATAATTCAGGAGAAAATATTTGCAAAGATATTGATTCTATTATTATCTAGTGTAACAATTAAAAATGATAAGAACAGAATCAATAATATAGGCAATTACAGGCCCAAAAGGCATAGCTGAAGGAATAAAATTAATCAAAGGATATACTTACTAAGTATGTCTGCCTGCTAGAAGTAACAGTCAAAATAATTTAAATAAGTGTTTTGGCTTAGACACACTTAGTATGTCCTTTGATTAATTGTATACATGGACATATATACATACATAGAGATATATTTTTTCTTGCTGTTCAATATTAAGTTTATTCAGGGGCAGTGAAAATTCCATACAAAAACGTAAGTTGTATGGATTAATCAAAATCAACAGTTGAAAAAAATAATGCTCCATACTGAAAAACTACTCAAGTACTTGGTTTCTGCTTAATCATTATAGATTATTTTTGCATGATTTCAGTTACAGAAAACTAATCTTAATTCACTGTGATGAACCATTCCTGCTTTTCTTTCTCTCTCATACACTTCATGACACTACTCTCTACAGACATATAGTTAAAACAGTGGTTCCCAAACTTTATCAGGCTGCCGTCTCCTTGATACTCAGGCCACATTCCTAGCGTCCCCACCCCGAGTAACCATCACAAACATAGACCTTTTTCTGAAGCAAATTCAAAGCAACTGTATTCCACAAATAAAACTTAACCTAATGAACCCATTATTTTGTTGTTTTTACATGAATCACTACCCCATTATCGCTTTTCTTCAACACCCCTTAGAAACTTTCCACTGCCCCCAGTGGGGCAATAACCACCCACTTTGGGAATCACTAAGTTAACAGATTTCTCCAAATTATGTTTAATCCAGCATCTGCCAAATTATTTGTGTAAACCTGAAAGCTAGTATGTCACTTTTCTAGTTTCGTTGAGTTGTCTACTACCTTCTTATTTATCTAATTTTTCACATGCCAGTGTAAGCCTAGCACTTATTCATATATATTGTATATGTGTATATATAAATATACGGCAGGCTTCTTTCAGTTACCATCTACCAAATCCACTCACAAAGCTTTGATTAGCCTAAGGCTATAGTGGAAGACACATGCCCAAGGTGCCATGCAGTGGGACTGAACCCAGAACCATATAGTTAGAGAGCAAGCTTCTAACCACACAGCCACTTCTGCACCTAAATATATATA
>NC_068991.1:8337691-8344456 GCF_001194135.2 Octopus bimaculoides | reverse complement strand
ATATATATATATATATATATATGGTGCACCAGCATGACCGCAGCAACTTGGCTGAAACACATAAATAAATAAATAAATAAATATATATATATATAAACCTACATACACACACACAAACACACACATATAGGTGTAGCTTTTATCTATTTTTTTAAAGTCAACCTTTGGTCATGTGTTTAGTGATAAGTACATGTATTAATGAAGGTTAACAACCTAACATGTTGCGAAATAATATATTAAGGGTTATTACTTAAAGAAATTGTTGCACAAGATCTCAATGGTATTTTAACATTTTTCTAGCTTTCTGCTGTGTTTTCTTACTTCCACCGTAGTTTATATAACTCACATAATTACTCTCATTTCAGAACATTTGACTGTATTTCTGTAAACCTGAAAGTTAATATGTCGGTTTCTAGTTTCGTTCAGTTGTCTACTACTTTCTTATTTATCTAATTTGTTACTAAGTGGGCCAGAAAATCTTCCATGCTCTCTCTCTCTCCTTCTTTCTCTAAGCATGTTAGTTCTTCGGTGTATGTTTGTATACAATCCAATTCTAATTTCTCAGCACCTGATTCCTAAAGATCCCATACCAGTTCCTTTGGAATATGTCACAGGGTTACATTTTACTAGACACAATATCAGTTATGAAGAAAGGTGGGGTTTTAAGGAGAATCTGTTTACAAAAATTTGTTCTGTAGACTAGAATAAAATATTTATCAAAGCGGTTCAGCAAAAGAGACTGATAGAATAAGTACTAGGCTTACAAAGAATAAGTTCTTGGGTCAATTTGCTCGACTAAAGGTAGTGCTCCAGCATGGCCGCAGTTAAATGACTGAAACACGTAAAAGAGTAGATTAAAAAATGGTTGAGAACCACTACTCTATACTGTAAGGCAGCTATCATGAACTTCTTTTTGTGATTTTTTTTTTCACATGTGACCATGGCTCACATGTGTATTCTATCATAATTATATATAAAAATACTCCAGAATACCCTCACCTCATTCCTCCTTTGGCTATGCTTACATAAACACAAATTGAACAATTCATGACACGTATGACTATGAAAAAGTTATCACCTACTTAATGAATTGCAAATAGATTGAATTTGAAAATATTTTAGGAAAAGTCTTAGGTTCACAGAGACGGCCTCGGTGGCTTATTTGTTGCCTGCCTCTGTTGTAGAGACTCACTCATTAGCAAAGTAAGTGAAGAAGCTGGCCGTAAACTTTATTACGGCTTCCGTGTTTATTACAGTTTCAGTGTTTAATTTTAGGATTGATTTCTTTTCTTTCTCTTTCCTTCAAAGTCCCCTACTTTGTGTGTGTGTGTGCGTGCGTGAGTGCATGTGTAAATGGGTAACCCGATGATGGACTGGTGTTTCACTCAAGGAGAGTGTTGGCCTGCATGCTTTGCAAGTGGAGTGGCATCATTCAGAAGCTACAACAAATGAGGAAGTGCATTGTGACCAGAGATGTATAACAACATCTAATAGTCATGTCAATACAATGATATATATTTATCATGATGATGATCATCATCATTTAACGTCTGCTTTCCAAGCTGGCATGGGTTGGACGGCTTGACTGAGGACTGGCAAGCCAAGAGACTGCACCAGGCTCCAATCTGATATATATGTATATATATAGACATATATATATAAAATCAAAATAAGCAACAAGGATATCCAAAGTTAATGCGACTCTATTTATTTAAGAATCTGCTTAGAATTAATTACTAGCCTGTATGGTCTGGCTTAGTCAAAATGGTTTTTTGTATTTTTCCTTTCTACCTGGAGAGTTTAAATGTAGTTACAAAAATATGTCCTGTTGAAAGGAAATTTCAATAAATTTCTATATCTTTGTGCAGCTGAGGATTACTCTGCATTTTACATTTGATGTAATGTTTACATTGCTTAAATAAATGGAGTCGCATGAAACAATCGTACTGCATTAACTTTGGATATCCTTGTTGCTTATTATGCGATGCTTAGTCCATATTTACAACTCATTACTTAAATCAAGCTTCCAAAGGTCTGGTATCCATTAATATTACGATATTCGGCATATCTATACAAATGTGCCCCCTCCGTTTGTTTCCTTGTCATTTTAAGTAAAATTAGTGTCTTTTAATGGAATTTTCAAAACTTTTCAATACTTTTCAGATTATGTCGGAATTTAATCTAGAAAAAAAAAAAACAAAGAAATTGGCGGACACATCACGTATATGTCTACAATATGAAACTTGAAATTTCGAAAAAAAATTGTGATGTTTCAGTATGTATTTGGGCGCGCCCACCAATCTTTATCTGAAACTCCTTTTCACTCTGATCGAAAAATTTTCTTACAACAAATTCACATATAACTTGAATATACACCACTCAAAAGGTATTTGTAGAAAATTTCATTCACAAGTTCGGAGACTGGGCACAATTGTGTAGGTATGCCCTAGCAGAATCGTTAGAAAGCCGGACAGAATGCTTAATGACATTTCTTCCGACTTAACATTCTGAGTTCAGATTCCTCCGACTTTGTCCTTCGTCTTTTCGGAACCGATAAAATAAGTGCCGGGTGAGCACCGAAGCCGATTTAATCAACAAGTCCCTTGCTCCATTAAACTTCTGGTCTTGCGTCTGCAATGCAAATATTACACAACGTGCGAGTGCTCTCCCTTAAGCGAATACTATACAGCAAGGGAGAGCACTCACCAATCACGTGATAACGAAGTTATTTAAAGATCTTTAAATCACAACATTAACCAAGTGAACCTTGTAGAGGTAGCTCCATTCGGTGATTATAACAGCAAAATCTTCCACAAACCGACCCGAGTGTCTTAAGAAAAGAACACATTAGTTATGGTAGTCATACATACCCTTGCAAAGACTGTATGGCCATGGCTGGTATATTTTGATCATAGGTTCGATCGATCAAAGATGACCTGGACCGACTGAACAGCGACAACTTTATATATTTATATATTAATTGTTAAAATTTATTAAATGACTCTCTCCACCGAAAGGTCTGCCCGTTATACTGGACTTCTTTTCTTCACGCCAAAATTTTTTTTTTTTAACTTTCCCTAAAATTTTGTTCCGTTCATAAGCGAGGAATATATTCTTTATCACTGTTTTTATTTCATCAACAAAACATTTTGTGGAGAAAATGGATAACATAAAAAACCGTAAAAGTACTTCTGTCAGTTTTTCACAGTTGTCCACTGAAGAAGATATGGACGGTAAGTTATATAAGTTTGAAGGATTCGAGTGAGACTTACCCAACTGGAAAACTTTAAATAAGTTACTTTCTTGACACTGTTTAAAGCGTTAAACTGTCACATGAATTCTAGTTGTTATTGTATGGTTTCCGTTATTTTTTTACCTTTTTGTTATTTTATATTTTGCGGTGATTTTCAACACCTTTTCGTTAACTTTCCGTGATTAGAAAAGATTATCCACTATTTAGCTCAAGTTATCCTTTTATTTCAATATTTATGAAGTTTGTCATTCGACCGAGCTTTTCTACACACACACACACATTTACTCGTATATAATGCGAAAACTTTCATTTGAAAAAAAACATCAAGATGAAAATTCGGGGGTTGCAATACACTTGAGTGTAAAATATAAATGCAGCTACAAATCTAAAAACGAATATACTGAATGTAGTAGCTCCATGGAATCTCACGATGAATGTGTTCTTATTGCTTGTGTCTTGAGTAAATATATCCAATAATAATTGTTGATTCCATTAACGCGAGTCCCTGATGGTGTGTGTATATGCATTTGTTTAAAAGTGTTTCTATAATTATAAAATAAAAATACGGTTTAAACTTACGCTAATAGTGAAAAAAATTTCGGTAAACACCATTATAATAAAAGTATGGATGTGAAAAGCAGGCGTATTGCTTACAGTGCGAAATTTAAACTTAAAGCCGTAGAATTTGCCGAAAAGAACAACAACTGCGCAGCCTGTAGGAAATTTGGTGTTGTTGAGAGCAATATCAGGTTATGGAGGAAGAACAAAATCCAATTGGAAAAAATGCCTAGCAAGAAACAATGTCTAAGGGGGAAGCAAGCTCACTATCCAGAACTGGAGAAAGAATTGGTTGAATGGGTGGAAGAAAAGAGAAACGATGGACATATTGTAACAACATCGGATGTCAAGTTACAAGCAAAGAAAATGTCAAAAGATGAGAAATATGGAATTAGTCAATCTTTCAAGTTTTCAAATGGATGGTGCCAAAGATTCTTCAGGAGACATTCTTTATCTGTAAGACAGAAAACAAATATTTCATAAAAGCTTCCTTCTGATGTAGACGAAATGATTGTGCAGTTTCATTGCTTTGTAATAAAACTGAGGAAGTAGTATGACTTTGAACTGTGTCAAATTCAAGACATATATGGGATGCATATTTGTGTTTTTGTTGTTTTTCCGATGACATGTCAAGGAACAGAACACTGAATAAAATATATAGTATTACTATGGAAGAGCAACAAGGCAAAAAAAAAAACATGATACCGATTTTTTGTTTGGCTGATGGAACCAAACTAAATCATATGATTATTGTTAAAAGAAAAACAGTTCCAAAGAGTGAAAATTTCCTTCTGGAGTTGGTACACACTACCAGCCTAAAGTCTAAACAGATGGAAATGACATTGGTTTATGGGTGAGAAATCTGGGGTAAATGTCTTGGAGCACTTTTAATCCTTCAGCATTTAAACTGACCATATCTGGCCTAAAATATTCTGCCTATTTTACATTTAAACTGACTAGATCCAGCCACTCATACCTATCCTACAATATTATTCTTAAAATAAGCAATTACATCATTGAAATCTGAAAGCTATGAGATAATACATGATTAATTCAAAACAAGGTGAATAAATAAGCATTACATTTGATAAAGTAATCTGAATGCTAAAAGATTAAAGAAACCCACAAATATGATGTGGGACCAGTTTAGAGCTCATCTTAAAACACAGTGTTCTGCAGTTAAGGGCAACAAAATTTTGAGTGGATGTGTCAGATTTCCCCAATAAAAGGGGGATTTTTTAAGAAAAAATCTACTTTGACTCCGCTCTTTCACAAGCCAAACACAATAGACAAATGCAGTTCTTTCTCTAACAATTAAATAGAAAGTCAAAGCATCATCATCATTGATGATTGTTTAAAGTCCGCTTACCATGCTGGCATGGGTTGAACAGTTTGACATGGAGCTGTTAGCAGGGAGGTGTCCAGACTCCAACTATCTGTTGTGGCATGGTTTCTATGGCTGGATGCCCTTCCTAACACCAATGCCTCTATCCTTCCCAGTCATGTTTTTTTTTGAGGAGAAATAGTTGTATGCACTTTTTACCATTTTTTTTTTTAATCTTCTTTATTTTTTAGATCAAGTGAATGCTGAAGATTCTACCTACTTGCTTCCTTCTGAACATTCCTCTGGTACAATGCAAAACAATTCACAGTGTTCCTGTAAGCCACAATTTTAATACTAACCTCTTCATTACTCACTGGGTACCGCCTTCCTGGCACTTGTGCCAGTGGAACGTGAAAAGACATTCGAGCGAGATCATTGCCAGTACCGCTGGACTGGCTCCTGTGCAGGTGGCACATAAAATACACCATTTTAAGCATGGCCGTTGCCAGTACTGCTGGACTGGCCTTCGTGCCGGTGGCACGTAAAAGCACCCACTACACTCTCTGAGTGGTTGGTGTTAGGAAGGGCATCCAGCTGTAGAAACTCTGCCAAATCAGATTGGAGCCTGGTGTAGCCATCTGGTTCGCCAGTCCTCAGTCAAATCGTCCAACCCATGCTAGCATGGAAAGCGGACGTTAGACGATGATGATGATGTTCTATTCTGGCATGGAGGCGCATAGCTAAATGGGTTACTTATGATCGTATGATTGTGGTTTCAATTCCTGGACCAGGCAACGCATTGTGTTCTTGAGCAAAACACTTCATTTCATGTTGATCCACTTCACTCAACTGGTAAAAAAAATGAATAGCCCTGTGATGGACCACCGTCCCATTCAGGTGGGGAATTTATATACGATGGAAACCATGAAAACGGCCCTTGTGAGTCGGCGTGATTCGAGAAGGCAATTTTACTTTACTTTTTACTTATGTTCTTTATTGATATGGGTCAGACAATTTGACAGGATCCACTGAGACCAAGAACTGCATCATACTTCAATGTCTGCTTTGGCATAGTTTCTATGGCTGGATGCCCTTCTTTATACCAACCACATTACAACAAGTACAGGGTGCATTTTTTGTGCCACCCCATTACTGAGGTTGCTATATGCAACTTGCAAAATCACAAACCCTGAGAGAGAGGAAGATCAGTTTTATGCTAGGGGACATGAGAGTATGAGAGAATTGTGGGTGAGTGGGGGACAGACCAGGTTCTTGTAGAAGAGCTGCATGGTTTCTCATATTTTCCTTCTCTTTCATTCTTTAAGTGTATATTTATCTGTATGTGTATATTTCTGTGCATGCATGCATGTGAGGTTGTGTTAATATCCTTATTTTTCTGATGACATATTTCTTTTACTTCAGTGGATTCTATGAAGCATGAAGAGAAGGAAAATAAAAGAAATCTCTTAGCTTTTTGGTAAGCAACTGCCAATTTCTTCCTATCATCAAACTCTCGGGGACGTAAACACACCAGCATCAGTTGTCAAGCGATGTTGGGGGGACAAACACAGATACACAAGCATATACACACATACTTACATATATATATATATATATATATATATATATA
>NC_068991.1:8329707-8337517 GCF_001194135.2 Octopus bimaculoides | reverse complement strand
AGAAGACACTTGCCCAAGGTGCCATGCAATGGGACTGAACCCGGAACCATATGATTTGTAAGCAAGCTACTTACCACGCAGCCACTCCTGGAAGAAATACCACAAAGTATTGGGTTGTCCGGAAAGTTTGTTCCAATTTATAGTAGCTTACCTTTCAACTTATTTGCCATGAAGCCACTTCATTTCTGGGAAGAAGGTATTTTCAAGTTAAAGGAAAGATGGAGACGCATTGTGCAACAAAATGGTTCATATTTGGTTGATTAAAAATGTAATGGCAAGTATTTATTGACCTTTTTCTTTCCTTTAAAAATCGGCACAAACTTTCCGGACAACCTAATATTTTGTCTGCTGTGCTGTAACTATTCTGCCAGGTCGCAGCCTTAATAAAAATAATAACAATAATGATATTGAGATAGTTTAAGATGATTTTATTTTTGCTACTGCCCTCCCATTCATTTAATCTAAACTTTACCATTTTTTGGTGCCAGTTGTTTGTCTAATGTAATTTCATATTTTATTTCTTTCCAGGATATTTGGGTTATGCAATAACTTTGCCTATGTGATAATGTTAAGTGCTGCACATGATATTCTGAAAGAAGAGGAAAATAAGAAACAAAACCAGTCTGATACATTCCAAAATAATGTTAGTATAGCACATTTTTCTGCCTCTGTGTGTGTGTGCATGTGCACGTGTGTATGCATGTGTATGACTCGTTGCTCTCCATTGTCTAAAACCTGTGGAATATATATAAGAAAATCCTCACATTTTTTTCAAATAAGGATTAGTGACATGAAAAGCATCCAACCATTAAATCCTGCTTCAAATACACCCCCTGTGTTCCCCTGTCAAACTCATGCCAGTTTGGTAAGAAATGTATGTTAAACAAAGAAACACAGGTGGAAAAGTTAATTATGATTTTATTCAACATGTTCCCTTCTCAGATTCACACACTTATTGCAGCAGTCCAGTTTTTCTAAGCCCTGTAAAAAAAACTCAGAAGGTTGGGCCTCCAACCAGGCCTTTTGTGATACCCTTAAAGCCAGGAACTTATCAGTACCCCCCCCCATAAATAAATAGGTGTGTGTGTGTGTGTGTGTGTAAGGCAAACTTTTATTTTCTGAACAAGTTAACATTTTTCAACCATACTAAATTTTTGTTTTACTATCCTGGACCAAGTTTTTCCAAACTTTATCTTCCATTCTCCTTTAAATGTTGGGATCTGTTCTAACAATGTTTTTTCTTTTCTTCCATATTTTAACTCTTTGGCATTCAGATTACTTTGTATAATATAATGTTTATTTATTCACACTATTTTGAATGAATCGCCTTGTAACATTGAGACTTTAGTGATGAGATCGTTTATTTTTAAAATGACATTCTCGGGTTGGTCTGAGATGCTGGATCTAACTGGTTTGAACATAAAACAGGTAGAATATTTGGACTGGATATGGCCAGTTTAAATGCTAAAGAATTAAACTTTTGAAAAATATTGGTTTCAATTTTTTTGTTGATAATTCTAAATACACACACACACATATATATATAGTTGCTATTATGTTAAACTGTTGTATGTTCAAATTTGGCCAAATGCATTTTTTCAATATTTAATTTTGCTTGCAATAGCTAGTTCTTTTGGTCAAACTATCATATCTCCAACTGCTTCAGATGCAAAGATATCAAAAATTGTCAAAGTGTAGTAAAAAGTATGGCGTAATTCTTCAGTTTAATGTTAAATTACTTTTCTTATAACTCAACATAAAACCAACCTATTAATTCATATGCACACACACACACACACACACAATATGTATGTATATATATATATATATATATATATATATATATATATATATATATATATATATATATATATATATATATAAATCATGTGTCTTTAATTACAATTTCAGTTAGTAGGATAAACAATTATCTTATTCTTTAATTTCTTTTCTTTCTGTATTTCAAGTCTAGTACATTTGGCAACACCACCGCAGATTCTGGTTCCAAATATCTGATTTGTAATGAAATTGGAACTGGCGTAAGTCATTTCATTTTCTCAAATTTTTATTACCAATCCATTATCATCATCATCATCATGTCCATTTTTTCAACGTGATGTCCATCATCATCATCATCATCATCATGTGCATGGGTCAGACAGATTTCATAGAGGTAGATTTTCTATGGCTGGATGCCCTTACTGTCCCCATCTCTCACTTGTTTGTGAGTACCAGTTGCATACTGGGGTTGATCTAATCGACTAGCCCCCTCCCCAAAAATTCCTGGCCTTGTGCCTAGAGTAAAAAAGAATAGAATGTACAAAGCCATCTGAACAGCCTGACAATCACAGATCTGTAAGGGATAGGAAATTCATGGTGACATCTATATTTCTTTTATTTACGTAGGCTATCCTGCTTGCTGATATTCTTCCGGCACTATTGATAAAATTATCCTCACCACTCTACATCCAGAAACTATCTTACAAGTAAGTTATTCTCTTACTATTTTCTTCGGTATCAAGTATTCATGTATTTCTGTCTCACAGTTAATTGAAACAGCATGTTACTAATTTGTTGCTCTGTTCAGTAAATCAGTCATAATTCAGTTTTCTTTTTATTGGGTGCTTTTGTAGAGTTCCTTACAAACCTGATAAAAGAGCAAGACTTAGAATCAAAATGTGAAGGAAAATTTACCTTTTACTTGTTTCAGTCATTGGACAGCAGTCATGCTGGAGCACTGCTTTGACAGGTTTTAATCAAACAAATCAACCACAGTACTTATTGATCAATTTTGCCAAACTGCTAAATTACATAGATGTAAACAAACCAACACTAGTTGTGAAGCAGTAGACGCACACAAAGACACAAATATGTATGTGTGTGTGTGTATATATATATATATATATATATATATATCTTTTTCTTGTTTCTGTCATTAGACTGCGGCCATGCTGGGGCACTGCCTTGAAATTTTATGTCAAATGAATTGACTCTAGTACTTATGTTTTAAGCCTGGTATTTATTCTATCGATCTCTTTTGCTGAACTGCTAAAAGGCAAACTAAGTATTTCACCGGCATGCTTACATTTCTGCCAGCTTGCCACCTCATTTACATATTAATTAACAAGTACATTTAATTTATTCTTTTTTTTTTTTTTTTTAATACTATTTCAGCTTAAAGGTGACAATAATCATCGCTACAACTACTCTCAGTTTCATATTAGTTTCAGCAGCTTCAAATGTCATCTTCAGTATTATTGGTAATTATTGATTTTTTTTTTTTTTAATTATTCTTGATGGCATATTTACAAGTATATTCGGTCGTATTATTCAAGTGTGGTGTCAAAACAGGAAGTTCCTGTTTTGACACCACACTTCCTACTTAACACAAACTTTTAACCCTTTTTTTAAACCTAACACAACTCTCAATTCTCATGCATCCTTATTTTTCCAACCATTATATACATGAATTACCATTGAACTTCAAAAGCTCAAAGACAATATAATGTATTGGTATATTTATTTTTTTATATATTATTTTTTTTATATATTATTTTCTTCATTTTGTACTTCTTTGTAAAAAACATTTTCATTCTCCTTCTTCTTGAAAATTTGCTTTGCAATGAAAGCCGGTTAGAAATCTTTATTAAAATATGCTTCCAGTTTAGCATTCTGCCTTATTTTTCATTTTCCTATATATATGTATATATATATATATTAATTAGTTGTAGCCGTGTATTTAATGCACCGTACTATCAAGGGTATCTTTCTTTACTATCCTTCAAGGAAAAAAATTATAAAATTGTAATGGCCTAATGTTTATGGACAAAGTGAATTTTGAAAAATATGCGCAATATAAACTGACATTTTGTATAACTCTTGTATGCATTTATATTCATCTCAAAGCTGATTTCTTCACATCAAGTATACATTTCCAGCAGGCACGTGCCACAGTTTTTCCTTTAGAGATTGTACTGTCAGGCTTCGCTATTAAATGTGCTTTAGAAGCTTGAAAGAATTCTTCAGAGTTGTTTCAAATTTGTTTGTACAATACAAGAGTATGAAACTCAAAAACAATCTTTGTATAATAATAGGACAGTGGCTACTATTTAATTTTATATTTATTTTTGGACAGGTGTTTGTTTTGCCAGCTTTAGCTCTGGATTAGGAGAAGTTACATTCCTGAGTTTAACTTCATTTTTTCACAAGTAAGTATCCATCAAATCTGATTCTGTGCTCATTGGAGAATGAGAGAAAAAAGAAAGAGGTATGGAATTGTCATTAGGAGAAGTTGTTCAACACATAGTATAAATAAAATATAGAGTTTATAATCCAATTGAAGTTCTAGGAAGATTTTTTGTTTTTTACAACTGATTTGAAGAATTAGCATGCAAAACAGTTGAAATTACAATTCCAAAGAGGATTTCCAGGAAGGTCTAATGAGTCGCTGAAAATACCAAAATGTGAAAGGGTTTTATCAGTCATTCTCTTAACTGACTAGATCATGCAATAAGGTACTGTGCCAATAGCTAACTTAGGTAGACTGTTATCGATTGTTACCAAGGTAAAGATAATGCTTTAGTGATGCTTATTAAAATGATTGAATCAATTATCCCTGCCCCTCTATACCTTTAATCTCTCATCAACTGGCACAAAGCCACCCCGCTTCAATACTATTCCCCACTCCCAGCTGAAGGGTTTTTACCTTGCAAAATACTTGACAACCCTGTCAGTGCTAGTGCCATGTAAATAGTACCCAGTACATTCTGTAAAGTGGTTGGTGGTTGGAAGAGCATCTACCTGTAGAAACCAAACCAGAACAGACAATGGAACCTGGTGTGACTCCCAGTCCTTACAACTCCTGTCAAACTGTCAACACATACCAACTGGATTCCCATTCAATCCAAGAGTAGTGTAAGTTTTCCAGACTATTACCCCCGCTTTTTTTTTTCAGTCCCTGTCAAACTTACATTTTGGCTGGTCTAACACAGGGGTCTTCAACCATTTTGTATCTATGGACCCCTTTGATTATCATTTTATTCTGTTGGACCCCATAGTTATTCAATTTTTAAACACTAGTTTCATAGAAACTCCTTTCAAAATTCCTATTTTGTTCTTCACACATTAACTTGTGTAAGTTGAACAAAGTAAAATGTTAGAGAAAGAAACCCAGTTGTTTCTTGCAATACATACCAATACATACAACTAAAGCAAAGTTTTTTCAGGGGCCCTTAAAATACTATTGTGGATCCCCAATTTATTATTTTTGTTGTGTGGACCCCCAAAAATAATATATGGACCCCAGTTGAGAACCACTGGTCTCATCTCTGATTATTTGATTTCTACATATATGCATATTTTTTGGTTTTCCACATAAATGCATTCATTTCTAATGCACAGTTTCAGTACCCTTATCAACCATGCCCCAACTGTCTCCCATGTATCAGATTTCAGTATTTACCAGGTGCAGGTGTGGCTGTGTGGTTAAGAAGTTTGCTTCCCAAACACATGGGTTTAGGGTTCGGTTCCACTGCATGGCACATTGAGCAACTGTCTTCTATTATAGCTCAATGCCAACCAAAGCTTTGTGAGTGGATTTGGTAGACAGAAACTTTTTTTAAAAAAGCCCATTTTGTGTGTGTGTCTCCTTGTCTTAACATCACATGATCATTGTAAATGAATGTCATTCATTTCCAATATTCTGTGAAAACATGTCTAACCATGGAGAAATATTACCTTGCTTGGAAGCAGGTAAAGGTTGGCAGCAGGAAGAGCATCCAGTTGTGGAAAATATGTTTCAATAAACTCTGTCCAACCCATCCGAGCATGGAAAAGTGAACATTCAGTTGATGATAATGGTATTGGTTATAGCTTAAGCATAATTCAACATCTATCTTTAAGAAAAATCTCATTTTATAACATTTAAATTTCTTTTTGTTTTCCGTTCAAATTTTAATTGTCATAGCTGTTACATTTAATGCACCAATATTTTTCTTATTTCATTTATGCTTTCCAGAAATGTTGTCTCAACATGGTCCTCTGGAACTGGAGGGGCTGGTATTTTTGGTGCTCTTTCTTATGCAGGACTCACCATGCTTAATCTTTCTCCTCGTCACACAATACTGGTCATGCTCATCATTCCTGCCATTTTTGCATTCAGGTAAGTCTGTCTTTCCTCTTGTATATTTCATTCCTGTCTAGAGATCACATTTTAATTCCGGTTAACATTAAAAATAATCCTTTATTACTGATAGAAAAACCTATGAAGTCAAGAAGCAAATGCATGTCTTGTTATAATCATTGTTGTCCCATAATTGCGTGTGGCTGTGTGGTTGAGTGTGAGAAGTGAGTGAGTGAGTGATGAGCAAGGATAAGTTGAATTATCGATAATTGCATTTACACTATTTATTCACATTCAGTAATGGCTGAGAAGGTTTACAATGCATTGACTATACTATTGATTTTTTTTATTATTGACCACAGGAGGATTAAAGGCAAAGTAAATCCCGATTGGGTTTAACCCTTCTGTTACCATGTTTCTAAAGAAATTCACTCCCCTCCTCTCTGTTAGGAGAGCACAAGCACTTTCTCACACATGCACACACACACACACACAATGAGAACTTCTGCTCAATCACAAGGCTTTGGTCATCCCAAGCCTATACCAGAGGACACTTGCCCAAGGTGCCATGCAGTGGGAGTGAACCCGAAACCATGTGGTTGAGAGCATAAATGAGAAGTGATTTAGTGAAATAACTGACTTATTTATAATTTATCTGATGTTTGGAACACAATTTAACTAAAGATTCTTATGTAAAATTACAATGGTTAGTTGTCATTTAAATGCAAACACTTTAAAATAAGTAGGTTTTCTATCATGAAACCAGAGGCAGTTTCAGGTGAGTTGATGTCAAACACATTAAATGTAAATTATAGAAGAACTCAACTAAATACTGAAAAGCATTCAGTCTGGCACTCTGTTGGTTTCTGGTTGATTCACTGCCCTCAAATATTGTAATATTAATTGTTAATCTAAATATATTAAACTAAATTTGTATTTTTACTGTAATTGTTTCCAGTTACTTTGTCCTATTGCAAAAGCCTCCAGTTTTACAAACACTTGGTACTGATGTTTCTCACAGTATGCTATTAAACTGTAAGTAATTATTAATGATTAATTAAATACTGTATATGATGGCATATGAGATACTTTTTTCCCCCCCACCACCAAAATAAAATGTCTCAAAAACTCACCCCCTGGTTCTAAATGCACGGTGGAGCTTTCCATAACCTAATTTCATCCTTGGTTCACTTTTTCCTAAATATGCACTGCTAAAATTGGACTGCATCGAATATGCCATCAGATACGGTAACTTAAATTATTTGTTAAAAAAACTGTTTATAACAACTTACTATAATATAATGGCATTGTTTGTTTGTTCACAAAAGAATAAAATGAGAAAGATGAACTGGATGCACAATGTGATGTTGATTGGTTTAAATTGAATAAAAGACAGTTAAATAATTGACTAGAAATAAGAAAACAAATGGCCTTGGTCAGTAGATACAAATCGGACAATTATATTAGAATTACGGTGCAGGAGTGGCTGTGTGGGAAGTAGCTTGCTTACCAACCACATGGTTCCAGGTTCATTCCCACTGCATGGCACCTTGGGCAAGTATCTTCTACTATAGCCTCGGGACCACCAAAACCTTGTGAGTGGATTTGGTAGACGGAAACTGAATGAAGCCCATTGTATATATGCATATATATATTTATTTTTATATATATATATATATATATATATAT
>NC_068991.1:8325363-8329570 GCF_001194135.2 Octopus bimaculoides | reverse complement strand
ATATCAGATTCCTTTATCAAGTGTAATGCAATCTTTGGATCCATTGGAGCTTGATAAACCATCCAACCCATGCCAGCATAAAGCTTGAACATTAAATAAGGATGATGATATATGTATATACAGATCCCTGAAATATATACAGATAAGGTCAAACCTACAATTTTGTTTTGTTCTGTTTCCTTTTCCTTTTGTAGTTTGCTTTGTACCGTCTTGCATTGTTCCAGCCTGATGCAACAAATCTCTTTAAAGTAATACCACACAATGCTTCACTAAAATGAATATATGCTTATATATATATATATACATATATATATACATATATATGGTAACACCAATATTCTTTCTGTTTCCAGCATCACCTCCAAGATTGATGCTTAATACAAGAGAAAAACTCGTCAGAATTGGGGTAAAATCTTTCACTGGTTTATATATAATATTTTTTAAAGTGCAGTTTAAAACCTGAATGTCCACCATGTCTATAGATGAATCTATGTGTGTGTGTGTGTGTGTGTAAAATGTCACCGTCTTGTATATTTTTGATATTCCAACATTGTGGAAATGCGAATAGATGTTCAAGGCACTAAAATATCAGATTAAGTACATTCAAATTGTGAGTTTTAAGTTTTCCATTTCCATATCATCCTCCTCTTCCTCCTACTATCCCTTGACCATGTGGTCATTTGGGCATTTGTTGATGATGTCACAACCAGATTTCACCACCTCTTCCTTTCTTCTGCTGCTGCCCTCTGTCAGTTAACAAAATTGATGCCTGTCCACTCTTTGATATTAACCCTGGCAATGACCAATCCACTATGGGTTCTGGTCTGGTTGTTGTCATCATGAATATATCATTAATCACAACACTATATTCTGGTGTGGTTGAGTTTTTCTTTTTTTTCTTTTTTTGTTAAATGCCCCAGCATGACAACAGCTTTAAAGCTGAAACAATTTAAAGATTTATGTCTTTCAAGTACTTGTTGACCTCACCAGTGTTAATGCTTTGTAAAAAGAAAAAATTACCCAGTACCCTCTGTAAAGTGGTTGGCATTAGGAAGGGCATCCAGCTGTAGAAACCACACCAAGGCAGACATTTGGGTTCAGTGTAGTCCTGTGGCTTGTTAGTTCCTGTTCTGGATTCATCCACCCCATGTCAATATGGATAAAGAGATGTTGAGCAATGAAGATGATATGGTATTATAAAGTAAACATTAATAATGTGCTAAGACTAGGTCAACCAATTATACTTCTGCATCACAAAAGTTGTCCTGCCAGGTTTAAAGCAACCTGTATAATATATAGTCCCTTTGTTGTTTATGTAAACCAGCTCCAGTTAACAACCAAGGTCAGCTGAACTCAATTGTGTTTCTTAATGTATGAAAAGAATATCCTACTATGTACAATATCTAAGGTATTCAAAAAGTCTCTCCACAGTGAATTCAGCCCAGGAGGTGCTCACATGTATTGAAAATGAAGGACGACACTTCCAACACCTCTTATAAAGTTTTTGAAAGTCTTGTAAAGTCTGATATATTCTTTTGCAGTCTTATATCATCTTATGAATATTTATTTTTGCAATAAAATACTTACTGCAGAGAGATGCTTTGAACACCCTATACCTATATTCGTCATTGTCATCGTTTTTATGCTCACCTTGTCTATGATATTTGTATGAGACTTCACATGAAACCATCAAGTATAAAACATATTACTTAGAGGAAATAAACACACACACACACACACACACACTCACACACACACACACATAGTAGGTTTCTATACAGTTTCCATGTAACAAGCCCACTCACAAGACATTGGTTAGCTTGAGGCTATGGCAGAAGTCATTTGCTCAACACTTTAGCATTTAAATTAGCCAGATCCAGCATCTCACACTTACCCTACAATATTGTTCTAGAAAATAAACACTCGTGTCACTGAAATCTCAAAGCTACAAAATAATGTATGATTAATTCAAATCGATGTGAATAAATAAGCATTACACTTGAAAAAGTAACCTGAATGCTAAAGGGTTAAGGTATCACACAGTGGAATGGAACCCTAAACCACATGGCTGCAAAGCTAAGCACACCTCCATGCCTATGCTTATTACTTAATCATATTGGAATTCTTGCTACTATTTCTATGTTAAATATTGGCCTGGATTCTTCAGGTTTAAAATATTTTTCATTTTTCTATTTTTTAGGCAGTTGTAAAGTATATGTTACCATTGTGTTTGGTATATATTGCTGAGTATTATATTAATCAAACATTGGTAAGACAATAATTTTTTTTACCTCTATTGCATTCTCACTTATGGAGGCGCAATGGCCCAGTAGTTAGGGCAGCGGACTCGCGGTCATAGGATCGCGGTTTCAATTCCCAGACTGGGTATTGTGAGTGTTTATTGAGCAAAAACACCTAAAGCTCCACTGGGCCATTGCGCCTCCTATTGATGGTGATAATATGTACTGAGTAATTATGGAAGTTAATTATTTGCGTTAATTTTTTCCCCTTCGTCTTTACAGTTTGAACTTCTTTATTTCAACAAAATATGGTTAAAATCTGCTGAACAGTATCGATGGTGAGCAATTTTTATTGATCTTTTGTCTCTTCAAATACCCTTTCAAAATCCTGTGTATTTTTAGACAGAGCTTGCTCGAAATCAATAGTGTGTGTGCGTGCTTTTGTTTGTCCTCCACTACCATAATAAACAAACAAATCACATCAAAAAATAAACGACCACATCATCAAAATTTCAAAGCTGCAAGATAATGCATCATCACCATCATCATTGTTTAGCTTCCGCCTTCCATGTTGGCATGGGTGGGATGGTTTGACAGGAGCCAGCCAAGCGGAAGCCTGCACCAGACTTCTGTGACTGTTTTGGCAGGATTTTTACAGCTGGATGCCCTTCCTAGCACCAACCACTCAGCAGAGTGGACTTTGTGCTTTTTAAGTGGCACCTGCACTGACAGGGTCACCAAGTACCAGGCAAGGTTTTTACAGCCGGATGCCCTTCCAAATGCCAACCACTTTACAGTGTGGACTGGGTGCTTTTTAAGTGGCACCTGCACTGACAGGGTCACCAAGTACCAGGCAAGGTTTTTACAGCTGGATGCCCTTCCAAATGCCAACCACTTTAGAGTGTGGACTGGGTGCTTTTTAAGTGGCACCTGCACTGACAGGGTCACCCAAGTACCTTGCAAGACAGAAAAATCTTTTGAGTGGGGAGGGGTCGTTGGAGGAGGTGATCTTGTGTCAGATGATGAAAGGTTAGAATGAGACAGAGAGAGAGAAACAGGTGATAATTAATTCAAAACAATGATTCAATCCAATCTTAAATCATTCAGCATTCAGATAACTTTGTCAAATGTGATGCTTATTTTGTTCACAATTTTATTGTGTATTGATTTATTGATCTATTTTATTTGTTTATATATCTTGTAGGTATCAAGTCGATTACCAAATTGGTGTTTTCATTGCCCGCTCATCTGTAAACCTTTTCCATTTGAAATTCCTTTGGTTGCCTGTTATACTACAGGTACAAATTTCATTCTCCTTTTCATACTTTTTTCTGTCCAGCATTTATCGTCTTCAAGTAATTCTTTTTAAGTAATGCTTTCCTTTCACATCGGGAACCAAAAAATTAAATACTCAAGACAGTGATATTCTCTACTGTCATGATTTTTGTCTGTATTGTTTTTGCTTTTAATGTTTCATCCTTCTTCTCTCTTCTCCTTCCTCCTATTCTCTCTTTCTTATTTTCTATTTTTTTTTTTTGTATTTTGTCTTTCATGTATTTTTCTCCAAATTGATTTATAGATTATATACACATAGGCGGAGGCGCAATGGCCCAGTGGTTAGGGCAGCGGACTCGCGGTCATAGGATCGCGGTTTCGATTCCCAGACCGGGTGTTGTGAGTGTTTATTGAGCGAAAACACCTAAAAGCTCCACGAGGCTCCGGCAGGGGATGGTGGCGAACCCTGCTATACTCTTCCACCACAACTTTCTCTCACTCTTTCTTCCTGTTTCTGTTGTACCTGTAATTCAAAGGGTCAGCTTTGTCACACTGTGTCACGCTGAATATCCCTGAGAACTACGTTAAGCGTACACGTGTCTGTGGAGTGCTCAGCCACTTGCACGTTAATTTCACGAGCATTGATCCTCCTGTATTTTCTTTTACTCAAAGCCAGGAACTTTTCAGCATCG
>NC_068991.1:8318030-8325353 GCF_001194135.2 Octopus bimaculoides | reverse complement strand
TATGACAAGAAATAATTTTTTGCCTCTTTTTATGGAGACAAAAGGGTTTGTAGGACTGCAAAAAAAGAAGTGCTCAAATGAAATTGAGATAGAGACAAGAAAAGGTCATTGATTAGAGAACAAACATCTAATTCGAGTCATACACCACGCTTCCATAGATTTGATGAGATATAAACATTACCATGGCCTTCAACATATAAAAGGAATACATATATAAAAGCATAGAAGGTGAAAAATATATATGCACATAAAAATACAAAATATATAGAACGGCCTATCAAGAAAATATATAAATATGAGGGGTTGCTGAAAATTTCCTGGCTTTAAGGGTATCACAAAAGGCTTGGGCAGAGGCCCAGCCTTCTGAGTTCTTTTACAGGGCTTAGAAAAACTGAAAGATCTCTACAATAAGTGTGTGAATCTGAGAGGGAAATATGTTTGATAAAATTATAAGTAACTGATTTTCCTGTATTTTCTTTTACCCAAACCAGGAACTTTTCAGCACCCCCTTGGATTGTATTACAGTAGTAGATCATAAAGGTGAAATATGTTCTTCCTTGATTTGCTTTTATTTTTATTTATTTTTTTTTTCCTTTCCAGATGGGCATTTTAGCTATTCTTCAGACACAAGTCCTCTTTCATTATATAAAAAGCTTTTGGATCATCATTGCAGTTATATTTATTGAAGGAGTACAAGGTGGTTTAGCTTATGTTAATACATATTACCGAATGTCACAGGAGGTAAGTAATTTAAAAGTATTTTTTTAATCTCTAATTCCCAACATGTTCCCTGCTGTTAGCAGCAATAACAGCATCAGCAAATCAACAAATTTTAAACTCTGAGAAAAATAGAAAAAAAGAAATCTCTGTACAGTATATATTCCAAATTGAGGTTTTATCTGCTGAGAATGTTTTAAAATGATTTTAATAAATCATGCTCTTTTCTATATATTATATGTTTTTTATTGAAGGATATATATGTTCTTCAACTCGTTTTGCAAAATTATATAATGATAACCAACCATTTTCTCTATATTCCATTGTAGATTAGCCCCGAATACTTAGAGTTCAGTATTGGAGTGACCTGTGTTGCTGATTCAATGGGCATAGCCATTGCCGGGCTTATTTCAATTCCGGCTCACAACAGCATTTGTCGAAGACCTATCAAGATGTAATCAGCAGTAAATGATCAACATAATATCATAAAGACAAATTTTAATATTTGATTTTATCACTTCTTAAGCGGGCCAAATCTAACAAGGAGTGATTTTTTTTTTTTAAGTCAGACATCCAGAATAATTTAATCATGACACCATTGTTAACATTAATAAGCATGGGGCCGAGAAGTGACAATAGTTCTCGTTTTTGTGATTTCTTCTGGGTTTACTGAGATAAGATGGACAGTGAAGTTTTATAATAAGATGATATGCAGACCAATATCATGATTTGAAACTATAATTTAATTTTTCATTCACTTGGCTGATACTCTCATTTCATCTTTTTATATATATTTTAAGAACCATATTTATATCACTTTATTTTCCTAGTTATCTTACATAATTTAAATAATATACACCCATGCATTTTTTAAATATGTTTTTTTATATAATCTTGTTATAAATAAATATCATTTTAAAAAAATATTTTTTATAAAAGTCATGTTTCTTAATAAAGCAACTTGTTTAGTTATTTAAATAAATGTATTTTTTAGATTTGGGACGTGTTTCTGTTCAATCATCATCATCATTATTATCATTTAACATCCATGTTCCATGCTGGCATGTGTTGGGTGGTTTGACAGTAACTGACGTGGTTGAGGACTGCATTGAGTTCCAATGTCTGCTGTGCCACGGTTTTTACAGCTTGGTGCCCTTCTTAATGCCAACAGTGTGGACTCTAAACGGTGATAAAATGAAAAGACAACAGACTTTTAATTGGAAGAAAATATTACCAATGACTTAAAAAAATTTTAAGATCTTTGTAATGAGTGGGGAAAAAAATTGGGCGATAACCAAAAGAGTATGATGAATACAAGTGGCCAAAATGGTGTTATTCGATCCAAAATACAAACACATTAAACTAAGCAGCTGAAACAGTTTTGTTTCTTTTCCATTATTTATCTATCCATCCAAACTATACCTGTATTTACCTCTCTAAACACATGAAAGACTACATCTACAATGAAGACCTTTTCAAGCCCACTGCCACAAACTTTTACAACCCTGATTGATTAAGAATCAAATTTTCAACCTGCTGGAGCCTAGCAGCAGGTATAAAAAGGGGAATTTGACAAGACAGTCAGTCGGACGCTGACACTTGTTGATGCTGCATCAAAGAGGCCAGGGAATAGAAGAAAGAAGACATGCACCCAACACCAGAGCTGAAGACACCGCCGAAAGGGGGGGGGCCACGTCAAAACGGTAGAGGAGAAGGGGCCAAAACTGGACGTGGTTCCTCCTGTTGATGCCTTGAGCTAACTGGATCCTATAAAGGAGCTGTTGTGGTAGCAGACCACGAAACATGGTTGAAATTCCTTTGTCAAGTTAAAAGAGATCATCATTTAATATGTTTTCCAAGCTGGCATGGGTTTGGACAGTTTGACAAGAACTGCAGAGCCACAGGTCTGTACCAAGTTCCAGTGTCATTTTTGGCAGGTCTTCTACAGCTGGATTTTCTTCCTAACGCCAACCACTTTACTGTGTACTGGGTGTTTTTCCATGGTATTGACACAAGTGAGATCGCCTGAGAGGGGGCAAATGTATTTGAGAGGCAGAGCGGTAGTTTTTATGCCTTGTGTTGAGAGGCTAATGTATAATTTTGCTAGAGAGAAGATACATGGCTACCTTCCATTATAACGACTAATAGAACAAACTATTTGTATAATAAGCTCAATTGACGCTATCCTTAATAAATATTTTTAGGTCTGCCAAATGACAGAGAAAACTGACAGTCAAAGCTTTTCCTCGAATGATTTTTTTTTTTTTTAAAGAAAACTATCCGTAGAACTACTGGTAAGGAACGAGCCCCTGGATTATTAGCTAGCAACTGTTGCTAAGGAAGGGAGTTAACCATGTGTGACAATAACCGGAAGTATTAAGCATGAGGAATGGATAAAACACAATTCTGTCGATTTCGTTCTTTATTTCACAATACACATTTCTCTGAAATTATATAGTCAATATAAATATACATATACAGATATATACTTTATTGAGAATATACTTTTGTAAGCTGAAATTACCAATATTCACTGCTGTCAATACTTTACTATTGGTCAGCAATGTAATACCAGTTATCTCCCATCGTTGTTCGTAGTTAACAAATCTGTTTGTTTCTCTCTGAACAAGTGTCAACTTTCACCTCCTGATAGTATGATCATTACTCGTACAGTAGAGATTTTATTATACGAAACTGTCTATTTTTATACACACGTTTTGTACATTTAAATTTTTATATTATGGAGAAAAAAGAGATCCCACACGAAATGGATTCGAATACTTGCGTTGCAGAAGGTAAAATATATGTTATTATTTAACGTTTCAAAAAATATATATTTCTGTCTCCCGGTTTCGGCATGGTTTGTTTGTTTGTTTTTTTCTTTCTTTTTAGCGGAATAAGTTTTCTATCGACTTTTTCTAGCACATCTTGGCTCCTCGTTTGATCTTGAGTTCCTATTCTACCGATCACCACCAAAGGATCCACGGACGTTCTGTTTTTCCCTTTCACTCCTGTTGTAATCCAAGGTTCGCATTACCAAATGGATCTATCCCTTTGGTCTTTTTAGCTTGTGCATGGCCTATTCATATTTGCTGGCGATGAGTTCCTACTTGGCTTTTACACCAATGTTCTTTGTCCACAGTTGCTGGATATCTAATATTTTAGAATCAGTGGTTCCCAAACTATGAGTCGCGAACGGAATCTTAGTGGGTCGCAAAAAGTTATAAGATTACGCATTACCTTTGATTAACTGCTGTCTATCGAGACAGTTCAAGACTCATGTTTTCAATACCAGACTGGTTGTTTTATCAAGCAGTAGGCTTTTTTTCACGAACTTAACAAATCAGAGGTGGTCATTTTCTCAAGTTATTTATTCGTAACGTAATCGTAAAAAGGAAAAGTCTGTTTTTACCTATTTATAGAGAACTTTAACTCGGCGCAGTACAACACTGATCGGGCCGATAACAGTTACTGCTTCGAGGTTTTGTATTAGAGTTAATACCTACCCATAGGGTATGGAGACATCGAAACAGTTATAAAACATTTTGTTTCACATTTAATATAAACGAGGCCCTCTCACAGGTCTCAATAAAAATGTAATCTGAAATAAATTTGTTTCTTTCATTAATGTTTTTACCCAGTAGAGTTAAGTGGGTCGCCATAAACTGGTGCCATAAATAGTGGGTCGCGTCTCTAAAAAGTTTGGGAACCACGGTTTTAGATTATTGCAAAACACCTGTTTTTGAATGTTTGGAAGTTTTCTGTGGATATCTGCGTCCATTCTCCTCGTCGCAACACATCTGACATTGTTACTGCTAAGTATATTGTCTTCGTCTCTAGATACCGAATTGTCAAATTTCGAAATTCTCTTTATGAATATTAGTTAACTGACAAACGAACCTCAGAATTAGTTGAAAGAGAAATTATGTTTCCATGTTTTGCTTGGATATATATATATATATATATATATATATATATATATATATATATATATATATATATATATATATATATACGAAACTAACCACATCAACATGTGGCGATCATCTAACTAAAGATCTTTTTGCTATTCACCATCTTCTTACGTAATACACAAATACACAACACAGGCAAAGATTTTAGAAGATTTTTAATAACAACAATGGTGACTATCGATTTATTTAGGAAAAGCTTTAATCATTTAAGATATACGCTGGCATCAAGTAAAAAGAACATAGACACATATGTACTATCACACAGAAAGTTACTGAATCGATTCCATACAGGTAAGTCATGAAATAGGACAAGGTTACATATATTCTGATGCAGGTGTTGTTTGTTGTTGGTCAATTTACCCTTCCGTGTTTGTTATTATTGGCTAATGGAAAGAATGGGCTTCATTTGGAGTGGTATACATACTTTCAAGTTCAAAAGATGCAACAAAAGACGAATGGACACAGCTGGACATTTCTAGGATTTGCAGGAACTCTTTATAAAAGGTTTCGGCTATTTCGGATTTCGGCGATCTTTCGGTACGATTACCTAAATATCGGCGATTTCAAAACAAATTGACTTTTCGGCGCAAATATATACGTATACATATTTCTTTTCTGTATGTATGTGTGTGGAATGTAGATAACAAAAGCAATGCCACATTTTAAACTTGAGAAAAGCTTTGCATATTTATAATGTGCAACTTACATATGCATGTATGTGTATGCAGCTAGGTTCTTACCTGCTTCATTTGTGTATGTAAATTCCCAAGAAGAAAATTAAATCACCGTCGAAAAAGCCGTATTAGTGATAATATTTCATGTGTTTACAGTTGACAACACGTGCTGTCAAGCTTGAGACTCAAAACGATTGAATGCCAATTGACTCTCTGCTGGCTAAAATATAATCCAAGCTTAGAGAATTTCTACACAACTACACGATGGGCTTCTTTCAATTTGCATCTAGCACATCTACTTCACAAAGCTTTTGTCTGCCCAGGGCTGTAGTTGTAGATACTTTCCCTAGGTGCCATGCGGCAGGACTGAACGCAAGACGATATGGTTGGGAAGCAAGCTTCTTAATCACATGGCCGCATCTGTGGCTATGTAGAGAAGTGATGTAAAACAATAAATGAAAGAATGTTAATCCAATTTTTTCTTTCTTGTGCAGCACAAATGGAACCCAGTATACTAACATCGAGTGGGATCCAAACTGTCAATCAAAATAATGTTAACTCTGAAATTGAATCTAATTTGTTGGATGGTCTGAAGAATTTAAGTGTACAGGATGAAAATTTGAAGCTAGCCACAACACATCTCAGAAATCCAAAGTAAGTTTTTACTTTTCTTTTTATCAATTGCTGTGACCTGATAGATGTGTGTGGGGGCATGTGCCCACTTATGATTGCAAGATCATGGTTTCTATTCCTAGGCCAGGTGGTGCCCTGTGTTCTTGAGCAAAACACTTCATTTCTTGTTGCTCCAGTCTCTACTCAGCTGGGAAAGGGTAACCCTGCAATGGACTGGTGTCCCATCCAGGGGGAATGTTGTAATCTCAATCATTATACGCTATGGAAACCAACTTATAAGGTTAGTCACTTGGTCTAAGGGATGATGATGATGATGATGAAGGAAGGTAATATTTCCCAATGGCTAGATATGTTTTCACAGAATATTGGAAATGAATGACATTCATTTACAATTAAATGAAATCACAATCAAGGGAGACAAACATGCATGCATACACACGCATGCAACGGGCTTCTTTCAGTTTCCGTTTACCAATTCTTCTCACAAGGCTTTGTTTGAAAATAAAAATACAAATCTAAAAGATATTTCTATAAAAAGTGTTTTTGTATTAATATAAATTTTAAATTTATGATCATCATCATCCTTTAACGTCCGTTGTCCATGCTGGCATGGGTTGGATGGGTTGACTGGGCTGGCACGCTGGAAGGCTGCACCAGACTTCAGTCTGATTTGGCATAGTTTTCTAGGGCTGGATGCCCTTCCTAACGCCAACCACACTGAGAGTGTAATGGGTGCTTTTATGTGCCACCAGCACGGGTGCCATTTGTGTGACACCAGGGTGTGTTTACGTGCCACTGGCAAGGGTGCCAATTTGCATGACTCCAGTATCTGCCACGACTGCTATTTTGCTTGGCTTGATGAACCTTCTTCTCAAGCATGACATAATGCTAAAGGTCTCGATCAATGCCTCGGTGAGGCCCAGCGCTCAAGAGTAACTCCACTGCTTTGCCCCCATGAACACTCAAAAGATGTTCTTTACATACCACCAGCATGGGTGCACTTGGCTTAATGGGTCCTTGTTTAATTTATTCCTGCATATTCTCTTATAATCCTATGTAATTATAAATTAACTGTTATTTTATGTATATATTTTGTAACTCCTTTGGTAAAAAAAAAAAATGTATTGTTTCTACTTACAGCCGAAAATTGTCCACGTCTAAAACTGATAATTCTGATCACAAATTAGATTCTTTGACAAGGGCAACAAAGCTCCTTCAGAGTAATGATATATCAAAGATTGTTGTTTTAGTTGGAGCTGGTCTCAGTACCAACAGTGGTATCATGGATTTCAGGTATTCTAAAAGTTTCCTTATTGTCTTTATCT
>NC_068991.1:8313705-8317418 GCF_001194135.2 Octopus bimaculoides | reverse complement strand
CTTATGAGTGCTGGGGTTCAGGAAGAATAAAGAAAAGTTGTCATTATTATTTTATTGTTATAATATTGTATTTTTAGTTGTTTTTTTTTTTGTCTTTTTTGATTATCAAGTGTTTGAATTAGTTTTTAAATTCTTCTTCCACAGGACTCCCGGAACTGGTCTGTACGACAACTTACAGCAGTATAACATTCCATACCCAGAAGCAATTTTTGATATAGATTATTTCAAATACAATCCAAAGCCATTCTTTGCCCTTGCTAAAGAACTGTATCCCTCTGTAAAGTACCGTCCAAATTACAACCATTATTTTCTCCGTCTTTTACATGATAAAGGACTATTACTTCGATTGTATACTCAAAATATTGACGGTCTTGAACGATGTAAGTTTTAAACATTTCAATCAATTTTTGTTGATTTCTTTTTCCACTAAGATTTGTGAGTTTTTTTTTTTTTTATGTTCATCTCTGAATTTTATTATCGTGCAAGACAAATCCCCTCACCTGAGTGGGGAGTAGCATTACAGGAAATGGTTTTGTGTTAGGTGATGCAAGGTTAAAACAATTTTACATCAAACTGGCTATATCTAACCTCTCACACATATCCTACAATGTTCTTGAGCAAGACACTTTACTTGACATTGCTCCAGTTCACTCAGGTGTAGAAAGGAATTGGAACATCACTGATGTCAAGCTCCATTGGTCTTTGTCTTTCCCTTATCGTCAGTGGTATGTAGAGAGAAGACTTTGGTCAGCCTGAAGCTATAGTATAAGACGCTTGTGAAGGGTATCACATTGTGGGACTGAACCCAGAACCATGTAGTTGGGAAGCAAGCTTCTTACCACACCTGCATCTGCACACAGCCACACTGTTACTTTTAAAATGTAACAAAGACATTATTTCCAAAACCCAGTACTCCTCTTTCATCTGTTGTTTTCATATCTTCCAGTGTCTGGAATTCCTTGTGCAAAACTCATAGAATGCCATGGAACCTTTGCACATGCCACATGCCTCTCCTGTAGAAAGAAGTACAAAGGAAACGAAGTCAAGGTTTGTTGAATCTCTAAAAAATCTTTTATCTCTGAAAATATATTTTGGCGAAGTATATTTAAGCTACTTCAGATAATTTTATTTTTACAATAATTTTGTGGGGTACCCCCTAAAATATCCTTCCTGTAACTTAAGGGTCTGCCCTGACATATCCTCTATTTGCAAGACACCTGTTTCTGTCCTTCTATCATACTTTAAATTCTCATCACCTGGCATAAAGCCACCTCCCTCAATACTATGTCCCAGTCAGACGAGAGATGTCTCAACTTGTCTTGCGAGTTACTTCATGGCTGCACTAGTGGTAGCACCATGTAAAAAGCATCCAGTGCACTCTGTAAAGCACTTGGTGTTAGGAAGAGCTTCCAATTGTAGAAATCATGCCAAAGCAGATTATGTGCACTGGAGCACATATATGAGGTTGTTGGAGATGCATGAAAAAAGTCCCTTATGTAAAAAGTGCAGTGGTTGGGTCTGGTGAAGGTGGTGGTGTTGGAAAGAGAAGGGCTTTAAGAAACGAATGGAGTGTAGGAAAGGAAAAACTGGGGATGAAGAGGCTGCATAGGTTGCAGGTGTGTTTAAAGGAGAGACTGGATAGGAGAAGAAAGAAACAAGAGGTGGTAAGGTCTTCTATTTTCATTACTTTGATGACAAGCAACTCCCACAAGCTTAACACATCATTTGATAACCTGTTGTTTTTTTTTTTCAGCATGCTATCTTTAAAGAGGATGTTGCTAAATGCAAACATTGTAAGGTAAGATTTACTTTATGTCACTTTCTTTATGTTGTTTCTTTCTGTATAAAATATCTTTAAATTTTTTTAAGTTTGAGATAATTGATGCTCCAATTATTATTATTATTATTATAATATATTTCCCCCAATCATATGGTCTTGGGTTCAATTTCACTGCACAGCACCACAGGTGGGTGTCTTCTGCTATAGCTCCAGACTGATTAAAGCCATGTGAGTGGATATGGTAAACAGAAACTGAAAGAGGCCAATTGTATGTGTGTTTATGTGTTTTGACATCACATGATGGTTGTAATTGAGCATCCTCATTGAGCAGAATTTGAACTCAGATTGTAAAAATAGACAAAATACTGCTCAGCATTTGGCCCAGCACTTTAAGGATTCTGCCAGCTTGCTACCTTCTTTCTGTTAACATTTAATAACATTTTTCTTTATTTTATATTTTAGGGAATTGTAAAACCAGACATTGTGTTCTTTGGAGAAGATCTTCCCAAAAGTTTCTTCCAATATCACAAAGATATGTCGAGAGCAGAGCTTGTACTCATAATGGGGACGTCACTCGAAGTAAGAAATATCTTTTTATCTCAGATATTGGAATTTTTTGGTTGCTGTCATAGATTTGGAGATTTTGAAATTTGGTGTATAGATGTAATTTTTCTTGCTGGGATTCTTTTATTCCAAAAAAAAATTAAGGAAAATTTTACAGAGGTTCAAAGTTTGACCATTTTTAGTCAATCAGAAAACAGGAATTGGAAGTCGGCATTTTCTGTATGATAACCATCTGTTACAAAATGATTCTCACCAAAACTAGTGGTGGTGGTGAAAGTGCATGTACAGTGACCTTGTTACAATGGAAACAGGACTGGCTACAGCTTTGCTTGTTGCTATGGAAACAGACACCAGTGTGAAATGTACAGTCATCCACACTGTAAAGTGGTTGGCATTTGGAAGGGAATCCAGCTGTAAAAACCATGCCAAAACTGACCTCACCCATACTGGTGCCACGTAAAAAGCACTCAGCCCACTCTGCAGAGTAGTTGGTGCTAGAAAGAGCACCCAACCATTACAAAAAAAAAAAAAAAAAACATTCCAAAACAGACACAGAAGTATGGTGCAGGCTTCTGCCTTACCAGCTCTTGTCAAACCATCCAACCCATGCCAGCATGGAAGGAGGACGTTAAACGATGATGGTGTGTGTAATGGTGGCTTTCAATTGGCTAAAATTACTCAAAATTTGCAAACCTTAAAAACTATTACCTTTTATTTAATAATTTATTGACAAAAAAACCTGTAAAGATTCATAAAACCTATTCAATTCTATACGAGTTAATATAAACATTGAATTGGACATATTACTAATAATGGATTTTATATTATATTTGTTAGGTTCACCCATTTGCTGGCATTATTGACTATGTACCATCAACTGTTCCTCGAATACTTTTTAATATGAAAGCTGTTGGACCTTTCAGGACGTCTTCACGTGCAAATGACTTTACTGTGGCAGGTACAGACTGAGTTTCTTTGAAAGATCTCCCCAACACCCAACTTCTTTTTCTATTTAATTTAATTTAATTTTTAAATTTAATTTTTTTCATTAATGAGTGGTTGTTGAAATATAAGGTATAACAATATTGAACTATTGATTTTTTTTTTTTTTTTAGTGAGTTTTCGATAATTTCTTTAACCCTTTCGTTACTGTATTTTGAGATGCTCTGTGTTTCTTTCAATTACTTTAAATATAACAAAGAATTTAGTCAAATAACTTTGTTATCATTAAGCTAGTGTTAGGAACATAAATTGTGACTTAAGTTTGGTGGAAGATTTGGATCTTTTTTAAAACGGGGGCCACATTTTTCATTAACGAAACACTTTGAAACTTGGAACACTGGTAGAATGTGTCATATAAAACATCTTT
>NC_068991.1:8311607-8313695 GCF_001194135.2 Octopus bimaculoides | reverse complement strand
GGTTAAAGCAAATTTAAAATGAAAAAAGCAAATAAAACGAAGGTATGGAGATTAAATACGCTTTACATCGCTTAATCATCCAAAGGAGTAAATGTAAACAACTGAATACTTGTCAGTGATTGGTTGAAATTATCGAAATAAGACAATTTTTTACATGAAATAAATTCGAATACAAAAATATTTTTCTGTTCTATAACACAAAATAGATAAGTATACGAAGTTTGAAAGTCTTTCGGTACCAAAAACACTACGTAAAACATTAATGAAAAATGTGGCCCCCGTTTTAAAAAAGATCCGAAGATTTTAATTCAAAACAGCTGGAAGCCCTTCCTAACACTAATAAATTTAAAGAAAATCCCATCATATGTCTTATCTGGTGTCAATCCAAACTGTTTTATAATGAAATTCCTTGTTGTTTTATAATGAAATTCTTAAAATATCTAACTTCGTTTGCATTTTCTGCTTTTAGGGGATCTCACTGAATCCTTAGAAAAGTTAGTCACTCAGCTCAATTGGGAAGCTGAGATATTGAAACTGTTAACAGATGCTGAGGGCAAGAAATACGTAAGTATTACATTGGAGTATCTTATTAATTTATTTGCTCACTGATGCTGGTAGCACATTAAAAGCACTGGTGCTGGTACCACATAAAAGTACCCAGTACTCTCTGTGAAGTGGTTGGCTTTAGGAAGGGTATTCAGACATAGAAATCAAGTCAAAACAGACAGTGGAACCTGGTGTGGCCCTCAGCCTTACCAGCTCTGATCAAACCATCCAATCCAGACCAGTATGGAAAATGAATGTTAAGCTGTCGTCGTCGGCAGCGGCGGCGGCGTCTAGAATTCACTTTTCCATTTTTGTATGGATTGGACAGGGTTTATTGCAGCAGAACTGGTGGATTTAGTTATGTTGACCCTATCCCATTTTATAGTTTCATTCACATTTGAAATGCCTGTAGGGCATCCCATCCTGAATTCCTCAAGGACTACATGCACTAAGATGGCAGCTGATGAGAGAACCCTAGGGTGTCTTTCATCTTTTAATTGCTGGAGCACAACTGTGAAGGATTTTAGTCAAACAAATCAAGCATTGTACTTATGGTCTTAGCTCTGGTATTTATTCTATCGGTCACTTCAGTTGAACTGCTAAGTTAAAGGGCGACATAAACAGACGAACACCAGTTGTCAAGCATTGGGAAGACGAACACATGAACACACATGCACGCACACACATACACAACAGGCTTCCAAATAATTTCCATCTCCCAAATTCACTCACGAGGCATTGGCCGGCCTGGGGCTATAGTAAAAGTCTCTTGTTGCTCAAACTGAACATAAAACCATTTAGTTGCAAAGCAAACTTCTTAACCACTCAGACATTGAACTTATTGCCCACTCTGGACACGCTTACCATATCCTCATGTAATTCTTGTTCTTGTGTTCGTTTATTGCTCAAGGGATGTAACTCTATTTACTTTGCAAATATTTCATTTGTATAGTAATGAAATATTGTTTTCTTGCTTTGCAATCACGTGGTTTCAGAATCATTCACAGTGTGTGGCACCTTGGGCGAGTTTCTTCTATAATAGCCACAGGCTGACTAATGCTTTGAGAGTGAATATGGTTGACAGAAACTGTGTGGAAGTCTGTCATGCATATATATCTACTCTTTTACTTGTTTCAGTCATTTGACTGTGGCCATGCTGGAGCACCGCCTTTAGTCGAGCAAATCGACCCCAGGACTTATTCTTTGTAAGCCTAGTACTTATTCCATCGGTCTATTTTGCCAAACTGCTAAGTTACGGGGACGTAAACACACCAGCATCGGTTGTCAGGCAATGTTGGGGGGACAAACACAGACACACAAACACACATACATATATATATATATACACAAAAATATATATGATGGGCTTCATCAAGGAAGTGCCCTAGCATGGCCACAGTTCAGTGACTGAAACCAGTAAAAAGATAATTGGAAAAACAGATGTGGAAGTTTAGATATAAAATATTCTTATTGGTATTATCGAATTTATTTTCAAGTGATAAAGTATTAATTTTATTTTCACCCTTTTTTTTTTTTTTTTTT
>NC_068991.1:8305005-8310955 GCF_001194135.2 Octopus bimaculoides | reverse complement strand
ATATATATATATATATATATATATATATATATATATATATATATACAAGTATGTATATGGGTTCACATACAATGAAATGAATTCTAAATTCATATTCCATATCAGAAAATAAATTCTAACAACAACAACAATAATAATAATAGTAATAATTGTAAATGTATAACAGTACTTTGGAATCAGTGTGTATATTGCAGGAAGAGATGATTGGGTGTGGTTGTTTGGACATTGACGATTTCACACAACTGACTGGACATTCGGTGTGTTTTGGCAACGGCACTTTTTGGTGCTGGAGGCCCAAACACACATGCATGCATGTGCAGAAATGTACACATAAAAAGTGAGAGAAATAGAGAGAGAGAGAGACATTCGATTTCATTGATTGAACAGAATTGCCATGAGCCCTTTTCCTCTCTTCTCCTACGTATAGAGAGAAATAGAGAAATTAAAAGATGCTCACACATAAACACATTGAGGAAGTGAACGAGGGAGAGAATGAGAGATATGTTGAAACATCTTACATCAAATAAATTTGTGTGGAATCAGCAATGCCAAGCAGGCGGCACCAAAACGTCTCATACCTGTATACTGTACTTCAAGACTTTAATGAAAAAACAGATAAAGTTCTTCCTTTTTTTTTTACTCAGGAGTCTCTGTCTTTCCATCTTTTTTATTGTTGTTGTTCTTTTAAGAGGGTGATAATATTGGTAATTGAATGTCTCGCTCATATTTTTGGTCCTTATTTTTTAATATTTTTTTTACTAATGCTGCAAGTAATTCAAGGAAACTTCAGTGCCAGCAAGCTTAGAACTTAGTACTTTTGAACAAGGCCTTAGATATCTACACTCCTGTATTCAGTTCTTTGTTGTCACTTACACCAAAAATTTGTTCCAACTGACAACAGTTTCATAATAGAAAATTGTTTCATCATCTGCTATCATCATCATCATCATCATCTTCGTTTAATGTCCGTCTTCCCTGCTAGTATGGGTGGGATGGTACCACAAGAGCCAGCCAGGCCGAAGCCTGCACCAGACTTCTGTGACTGTTTTGGCAGGATTTTTACAGCTGGATGCCCTTCCTAACACCAACCACTCAGCAGAGTGGACTCAGTGCTTTTCATGGGCACAAGCACAGGCGAGATTTTTTTCATATCTGTCATTTTAGATATATTTGAAAAGAAACTGAACCAACATCATAAAGCTTAAATTGCCTTTTCAAAATCATCTTCATCATTATCATCGCTACCACCATCCACATCATCATCATCATCATCATCGTCATTTTATATCCACTTAATTCTATCTGGATTCACGCTTTGTCCCACTTCATCCTTCAAACAACTGCAGCCAAGGTCTGTCAAAGAAAACACGCCAAAGACAAAATCGTTAATGACAATCCCATATGTTTTTATCACAACTGGGATATAACAATGTGTTAAACATCTACTGGTTCTGTTGTTTTTACTGATTAGCTATCTACTGATAATAAAAAAACATTCTTGATGTGTCTACCAGAGATCTGAAATGGATAGTTCTTTGCTGACGTTATCAATCTTTGACAGAATCCTGTTGCGGTGCTTAGTTATTTTTACATCTAAACATAGTGATTTGAGTTTGATTTCTTGGCAATGAGTTGATGTTTGGGACTCTGCCAATATTCCTGCTACATGTTGTTTACTGATACAGTGATTATCCACAAATTCTTTTGTTTTGCTTCTCGGTTCATTACTATATTATTTGCATTAATCAACTTTACAACTGGAAAATGAAATTCTCTTGCTCTTATTAAACTATTAACATCAAGAATGACATTCAGTGATTAATGTGGATGTTTGTTTTTGCCAAACTCTCCAACATTTTCTAGAATATATAAGTGAATGTAGCTACTGTTAATAAATATTAAACAAAAGAAACGATATATTTTTATTACGCACAGCAGCTGTGATAAGATATGATACGATTGTAGAATTATGGTGTGATACTTTTGTTGCAGTAGTATGATGTAATTGTAAAATTTTCCCTGTAAGACATCTGGAACTGGTGGAGGAAAATTCCATCCATCCATCCATCATCTCCACTCACTGATCCTGGGAAGATCATGGGGATAGAGTCCTTAGGCACCTCCTCCATAGAAGCAATTACCATCACACTTTTCTGCTAGATTCTCAAGTGCAGCTGACCGAGTCTATGGCTATAATCCAACCATCTTGTTTTTGGTCTACTCCTGGATCTCCCACCAGTTGACTTGGTTTGATGAATCTGTCTTGTGATTCTCTCCCGAGACATTCTAATCTCATGTCTGAGTACCACAGTTTTGACCACTCGATGTGGAGAAGTGGCTGCTTAACTTTGAGAGACTCCCTGATCTCCAAGCTTTCCAGCCTGTCGAGTAATGTTACTCCAATTAAATGACCTCGGCAGAATTTGAACTCAGAAATGTAGTGGCACACGAAATACTGCTAAGCATCTCACCTGGTCTGCTAACGATTCTGCCAACTTGCTGCCTTGCTACTAATTAAGTAATGATATGTTAGTTGAGTAACATCAGTTTAATGTCTACTTCAGTTTTTCTAAACCCTGTTAAAGAACTCAGAAGGTAAGGCCTCCATCCAGGCCTTTCACAATACCCTTAAAGCCAGGAACTTTTCAGCACCCGCCCCTGTATGTATACACACACACACACACAAGCATACATACATACATATATATATATATATATATTACTCTTTTACTTGTTTCAGTCATTTGACTGCGGTCATGCTGGGGCACCGCCTTTAGTCGAGCAAATCGACCCCAGGACTTATTCTTTGTAAGCCTAGTACTTATTCTATCGGTCTGTTTTGCCGAACCGCTAAGTTACGGGGACGTAAACACACCAGCAACGGTTGTCAAGCGAAGTTGGGATATATATATAGGGAGAGAATTCACAAAAAAACAAAACAAAAGATGAAGACAGGTGGTGTAGAAAACAAGCAGATGCATTAGTATAATGCTCTGGAAGTGAAAAAGTCTTTAACGTTTCAAGCCTATGCTCTTCCACAGAAAGAAACAAGGAGAGAAAACAAAAGTGCATAGTGGCTAGCGATCTATCATGGCGAATATATATATATATATATATATAATACAAATAATAAGTGAGTATATGCATATATACATACATGTATGTACATACCTACATCTACATGTATATATAGACGCATATCTGGGTACAGGACGTTGCAAAAAAACGTGGACAAAATGATAAACAGAGTACAGAAAACACACAGGCCACATAGAGAACATTTCCTTCATCAGCTGCCAGAGAGCGAGAGAGAGAGAGACCGGTGCTATAACCAAAACTTTCATGTAATACTTTGATGGATAAACTGCTTAAGATAGAATTTTATTTACCATTTCGGTTACAGAACTAAACCTTTTTTTTTTTTTTCTAAATTTCAATTTATGGAACAAGAGATTATATTTGACTTAATCCACTCTTAATGGTATATGATGGAAAAAGAAACCAGACACCAAAAGTTATTATGGTTCGAATATCAACAGAAACGGCAAAATATAATTTTGCAACATGTAGAATAAGATAAGAGCAAAATGATTATGTTGATGTGGAAGTTGAAGATAAACCAAAGAAGAATTTCCTGCCTCAGTAATTCTATCCATCAGTTTTGGAATACTAATGGATTAAGTAATTATATTACTTTTGAATCAACACAAACCGACCGATTCTATATAAGTGATTCCATATATTTTACTGTGAAGTTTTTTAGGGGGGCAAAGATCTTTGGACAGAATCTGCTTGTTTCTGGTTCATATCATCATCGTTTAACGTCCACTTTCCATGCTAGCATGGGTTAGACGATTTGACTGAGGACTAGTGAAACCAGATGGCTGCACCAGGCTCCAATCTGATCTGGCAGAGTTTCAACAGCTGGATGCCCTTCCTAACGTTAACCACTCCGAGAGTGTAGTGGGTGCTTTTACGTGCCACCGGCACAAAGGCCAGTCAGGCGGTACTGGCAACGGCCACGCTCAAACTGGTGTATTTTACGTGCCACCCGCACAAGAGCCAGTCCAGGGGCACTGGCAACGATCTCGCTCAAAAGTCCTTATGATTTTTTTCCCTTTGTGAGTTTTTGGTACACATAAGATAGTAATGCATTCCGTGCACTGTATATATTAAGATCATCATCGTCATCGGCAATGGTGGTGAGCTGGCAGAACCATTAGCACACCAGACAAAATACTTAGCAGCACCTCTTCCAGCTTTATGTTCTGAGTTCAAATTCTGCCAAGGCTGACTTTTCAGGGTTGATGAAATAAATGCCAGTTAAGCACTGGGGGTCAATGTAATTAACTTCCACCCACCCCACTCGAAAACTGTTGACCTTGTGCTAAAATTTGAAACCATCATCATCATCATCATTGACCCTGAAAGGATGAAAGGCAAAATTAACCTTTGCAGGATCTGAAGTCAGGGGCACAGAATTTTGGAATAAATACTATGAGACATTCTACCCATCACTGACGACAATTCACCACCGTAATATGAGAGGGGTGGGGGAGAGAGAGAGAAAGTGAGATGAGTTTAAAAATAAAAAGAATATTTCAGAATAAAATGTATGCTTTCTAACTGCAAATAATGCAGTTGATCGTTAAGTTGGCAGAATTGTTAAATTGTTTTTAGAGTAAGTAACCTCCTGTCTTTCAGATAAGTTAACATTAGACATTCTGCAGCCCACACTTGACAAATTCCATCTCAAACTCTATACCTCCATATTCAATATTCATATCTCACTATTAAACAGCATTGTGCTTCTTGGCTTCTTGTTTACACTTTTATGCAGCCTGCTCTCTTTGTTTCCAACAGAAGTAACAGCTCCTAAACATCTTCTCAATGTGGCACACTTAACAAACAACACTTAACTCTAGCCAGCCTCTTCAGCTCTTCGGCATTCAGTATCTCTTAAACAACACAATAGCTGTTGCTATTTCTGTTGACACGTCCTTGAATAGTTTCTACCGCATTCTTACTCTAGCTACGACATGCTTTCACTATAACCACACACACACACCCCAGCACTGTTTATGTCACCTAGATAACAGAAACTACCTACACACTTATTAAGAGTTATTAATATCAAAGTCCAGAGTTTGTAATATTTTGTAAATAGTAAATTAAAAGCCGCAATGTATCTTATCTTAATATGATCCCTTTCTCATTTAAACAATTATCCTTACAAATGTGAGTCGGGATTAAACACCTCAAACACAGTTAACTAAAACTGCAATTCGTTATTAACATAACGAACACTTCCTGCTTTCAGGTGGCTGATTACTTCAAGAAAAATCCTTGTTTCAGAAATCATCACCACCACCATCATCATCATCATCATTGTCACTACCACCATCATCGTTGTAACTACCGCCATCATCGTTATCACCGCTGTCATCACTGTCGACATCATTGTCATTATCATTATCATATAACATCTGTCTTCTATGCTGGCATGGGTTGGACAGTTTAACAGGAGCTGGTAACCAAATCCATTTAAAATACTTTGGTCAGCCTGAGTCTATAGTAGAAGACACTCACCTGAGGTGCCACACAGTCAAACTGAACCTGAAAGCTTATGGTTAGGAAGCAAGTTTCTTACCCCATAACCATGCCTCTGCTTTATATATTTAAATATTTTAGCAGTTTTAAAATCAATACATCTTGCAGATATAAAAATAAAAAATAAGAAAAAAACAAAAACAATGTAAGTATACCATGCAGCGATGTAGTGCTAAGATAATCGTAAAACGAAACAGTGTGGGGCAGAAATTATGGCCGGTGATTCTAAGACAGAAACTGTTAATCACAGCTTATTGAGAAGTCTTGGAACTAAAGAAAATACCAATATGTCATCACTCCTGTAAATGATATTGTGAGGAATGCAACAGAACCCCCCCCC
>NC_068991.1:8290461-8303771 GCF_001194135.2 Octopus bimaculoides | reverse complement strand
GCCAATCATTTAATATTGTGTACTGAGTGTTTTTTTCCATGCCACTGGTTCTGGTGGGGGCTTGTGGGGGCTCTTACACCAGCCCTTCAATGTCATTCTAAAAACAAGCAAAGACATCATCAAAATTTCTGGCCTTCGTGCCGGTGGCACATAAAAGCACCTACTACACTCTCGGAGTGGTTGGCGTTAGGAAGGGCATCCAGCTGTAGAAACTCTGCCGAATCAGATTGGAGCCTGGTGTAGCCATCTGGTTCACCAGTCCTCAGTCAAATCGTCCAACCCATGCTAGCATGGAAAGCAGACGTTAAACGATGATGATGATGAAGAGACAATGCATGATTAATTGAAAACAATGTGAATAAATGAGCATTAGATTTGACAGAGTAATCTGGTTGCAAAAGGGTTAAACATATCCATACTAATTCATTGTTGTTCACCTCTCTGAGTTATTCAATCTCTTTCAGGATGGAGTAGGAGTGGGGGTCATGACATTTTTATTTTTAACTAACTTCCTCAGTTAAAAGGTGATATGGATTGTCTTTCCTTGAATTACACCCACAGATCTCACATACATTGTTTCTTGGCATAGAATAATATTCGGTTAAACACTCTGGAATTAACAGAATCTGATGATTTTCTGCTGTTTTCAAGTCTCAGTTGTCACAACAGATGTTTTTATATAACAATTCTAATACTTTTTTCTCTCCACCCCCCTTCTCTTTAAAAAAAGATTCTTTCACACTCCTTTGCCTTCACTTTCTTCCACCCCCTCCTCTTCTATCACTGTCCTCTTCCTCCTCCTCCGCCACTACCACCCACCACCACCACTACCACCACCAGCTTCAGTCATCATCGTCATCATCATCATCAGTATGCATGTGTGTGTGTGTGTGGTTGTATGTGTGTGCATATCGAAAATAAAAAATAAAAATGAATAAAATAAATAGAATTTTCTTCAACCAGGAGACTTTACAAGCAAGAGATGCTGACTTGTAGCCATTCCTTACCAGTGTCAAATATTCCAGTTTTATCAAAAGCCATTTCATGTTCATTTCTCAAATTTGGAGACTTCTATATGAACACAGGCATGGTTGTGTGGTTAAGAAGCTTGCTTTGTGACCATGTGATTTTTAGGTTCAGTCCCATTGCACAGCACCTCAAAGAAATTCCTTCTACTATGGCCCTAGGCTGATCAATGCCTTGTGAAGGAATTTGGTAGAAGCACATCACGTGTGTGTGTGTGTGGTGGTGGTTGTCTACTCCTTATGCAGAGTCTAACCACCTCTTGTACTTACTTACGCCTTAGATCCATCATGGCATCTGATGTGGAGTTTTAAACCAGACAATGTATTGAAAAGACACCCGCATAGATTGCACATCTGATTTGGACCACTGAGAGCTGCAGTTAAGTTCTGATCTTTGTAGATCTTAAAATGTCTTTTTGAGGCCTCCGTTAGATTTGCAGACCTTATGGTATACACGGCATTGAAAGGTGTGCACAGACATATAGGCAAAATAGTTGGTGGAAGTTTGTTTTTTATGGGCCTGCAAATGTGTGTGTGTGTGTGGAGGCACAGGTATGGCTGTGTGGAGGTGTAGGTGTGGCTGTGTGGCAAGAAGCTTGCTTCCCGACCACATGGTTCCGGGTTCAGTCCCACCACATGGCACCTTGGGCAAATGTCTTCTACTATAGCCTTGGTCCAACCAAAGCCTTGTGAGTGGATTTGATAGACAGAAACTGAAAGAAGCTTGTCGTACATGTATATATATATGTAAATATTTGGCACACACTCTAGCTACACCACTGAATCTATGTATGTATACTATGGTCTATAGTTAGCTGCCAATAAATAAACATAGGATCCCCAGTGCATTCTTTTGCCCAGGGGCTCAAGAGGCTGATAAGATGACCCTGCTAGTATCCTCATGATCATTTCCAATGCTTCAGTCTTTTTCTTAAGGATGATGGTGATTTTTTTTCCATAAAGATGAAGTACAGTCATGGCTATGTGGTTAAGAAGCTTGCTTCCCAAGCATGTGGTCTTGGATTCAGTCAGATGGGCAAGTGTCTTCTTCTGCTATTGTCCTGAGTTGACCAATGCCTTGTGGGTGGATTTTGTAAACAGAAACCAAAAGAAGCCCATCACATGTATGTATGTATGTATGTATCAAAAGGATATATTATAACATTACTCCACATATACACAAACAGCCATACCAACAATCCAACATACCCCCATCATCAGCTGCCCCACAGATACCATTATGGTTTCGACACCTGGCAGTACCATTCAATCCGGCAGTGTCACCAGCACTAAAAGAAGTGTTGTTTTGGAACAAACATACCGAAAACAAAACACACAACTTTCAAACACATTTAGCCTATGTACAACAGTATTCAATGTGCGTGTTTGTGTATGTATGTATGCATGCAAATATGCATGTATATGTGTATGTACATATTTGTGTATATCCTTTTCTAGACATCAAGTGATGGTTATAAATAAGCATCACTGTCATTCAAGTAAGGTTGCGTATTTCCAGCTGTAGGAAAATATTATCTTGCTTGGAAATAGGTGAGGATTGGTGACTGAAAGAGCATCCAGCAGAAGAAAATCTCCCTTAAAAAAATTCCACCTGACCCATGCTAGCATGGAAATAGGGATATTAAAACGACAACGATGATGATGATTTTTCGATAATGCTGACATAATGATAAATTATTGTGTAGTGTAACATATACACTCACACTCGGTAAATTGATGAAATTAATTCTAGTATAAAATCAGAATCTGGTCATGGACTAATAAAAGTTTAACAAAATAACCTAGGTGTGACAGAAACCAAAATATCGTAGGCCTATAATATAGGAGAATAAAAAAAAATTATTGAAAAAAAAAAATCAATGTTTTAAAAATAATTTAGTTTGAAGACTTTTTTGGTAAATTCCTTTAGATTGTATTAGTTATTGTAAATTTCAATATATTGCATAAGTTACTTGTGGTTTTGTGCTTAATATAAAAACATCGATATTTATTAAAATATAGAGGCTAGATATTTGAGGGAGACAGAAATTGTGACATTCATGGCTTTTCCAAGGGCATTAACGACAATATTTACATTCAAACCGAAATCGAAACAGGCTCACGGACTCTTCTCACGAGTCGCATCAGTTTAATTCGAAGGGGATCGTCGAATAAATTGCAAAATGTTTGTTGTTTATAGACAAATGATGCACGTCACTCCGCAGAATTCAAGGTAAGGAAAAGTCTTGGACTCCGGCCTTGAAGCTATTTCACGCCACTCATATCGATAATGTCCTTGACAAGAAAAGCATATATATCATATCAGACCCGTCTTAGTTGCATTATAGAACCCCGGGGCAAATCAATGCACTGGCCCGATAATTATGTATTTGACAGCAAGCCACTGTATACATAAAGCAGAAACGAGCCTCGAGACCCGCAAATGCCGAATGTACCCATGCTTTAAGACAGCACTGTGTCTTATATCATATACTCGTATGTCCTGAGATCTGAGAACTAATATTTATCATGTAAGAAACAAGCAAGATGACAGCAACCGAATGAGCGAGAAAAGAAAGGATTAGAATCTAGCCCTTGACTACTTTTCATAAAGTTGTTAACATTAGGAGAGAGAAAAAAAAAAGTTCTACGTCTGAGGAGGAAAAACAAGGAGACCAATGATTATCCCCCTTGTCAGCTATAGTTTGAATCTCTGAGGAATTGCTATAAAAAAAGCTGTCCAATTATCGACGTCGTTATGTTAGTAGTAAGGGTTTTATGTATTGTTTATAAATCGTCTTTTGCACACATATCTATAGGAATATAACGCTTGGATAGTTTGGAAAGTTTTATGCGAATAATAGCAGCCGTCAAGTTGAAGTAGTACTCCCTTTGGAGGTGTTGTACCAACATTTTAGTCCACATTGAAAGTCGCTGGGAGCTACCATACCATGGAAACGTGGCCGACTCAATCACCCAACTTGTGCTAGAAGCAACAACACTCAACGTAATGCGAGTATTAAGAGATTAATTGGATATGAGAAGGGCCGATTTGTGATAAAACCTGGAATAGCCAAAACAGAAAACGGCCTAGGCTTTTTAAGGTAAACTGAAAGAAAGCAAGGTTGTAGGAAGGGGAAGCAGTGGAGAGACGACGGGGGAAAAAAAGCTGTTGTGAAACGGGGGAGGTCACTATAATGAGAAGAGATAGAGAGTGAGTGAGGGAAAGAGAGAGAGAGAGTGAGGGAGAGAGAGAGATGCTAATGACAGTGGATGACACTGCACACTCAACATGATGCTGCTCCCAACACTGCCAAAACTTTGGGCACCGCTTCTAAATACCAAAAAGAAAAAGAAAAGCAATTAACGGACTTGTAGTAATAAAAGCAACAAATTTTGTCAAAATCCTCGAAGATTCAAGCCAAGAGGAGTGATATCTTACACATACATAATTACAACATTAATAATTTGAAAGAAATTGAACATGCTCAGTTTGTGTTTATTGATGATAGAAGACGGGCTGGGTGAAAGTTAAAAAAATGATCGCTCGGATATGAGGCAAAAAGCTGGATGATCTGCAAGGCTCTACCATCACCGTACTGCATGTTGCAGATCGGCATTTTATATCATGGATACCTTCTTTAACTTTTACCTGCTCAACACGCTATTTTGGAGTTGTTTTGGTGAGTGCCTTACGCTATATTGTCTATACAATGTTTACACATTCCCTATACGAATGTGTATGTATGTGCTTAATTATATATATGTGCGCGTGTAATGGCTGGTTAAACTTGATACTACGTTTCCACAAATCGCGCTATAATTTACTGTTGAGGAATTTATGTCTGTCGTTTATCCCCCAGTTTTCTTTTCGTTTAACAATGCCTTGAGCCCATGGATTGTTTCATTGAAATTTTGCATGCTTTGTTCTAAACAATTACAATGTACACATTACATGAATCGCACTTGCTAGCTGTAATGTGTATGAAATGTACATGTGTGCGTGCATGTGCGTATGTATGTATATATATATTTATATATATATACAGACACAGACACACGTATACACGTACACATATATATGTATGTATGTGTGTAAATATGTATATTTACGTATGTATATGTGTGTGTGTTGTAGACATTGAGAGATATGATCCGCCATATTGTGCTCTCTTTCCATATATGCATGTAGCATGGATTTAGTTACTCCATCTTCTTCTCCTTTTTGGCTTTCCGTTTCTACCTTATCTCACCTTTCACCGTTTATCGATACATAACCGTCTTTACTATATGTAGATAAAAATTATCGATTGATATCTTTCCTATCTTTCCATATACCCAACTCTATTTTTAGCACCTTATCCTGCCATAACATTTCTGTTACCTTTTTTTTCTTCTCTTTCTAAACTGTTTATCAATAGTTTTGATATCATACTATATACCATACTACATATCTTCTATGTTACTATATACTACAACGTTTTATTACCATCTACGTGGTCGCTCGACCTGTGAGAAACAGCAGCTAAATTCCTCCAAATACTATATTACCATCATTAAAAGAAAGGATAGATTTCTAATGCAAGGTACTCCTTAAACATACAAAAAAAATAATAAAAAAGACGGGCAGTCATGGTTGGACCGCCTCTGATCATGCCTGCTCAGTCAAGGCTAACCTGGAGTTAAACAACGACTATGCTATACTATTTAGTGATAGTGCAATACCGTACTATAATGTATTCTTCATCGATAGTATGGTAACTTATGGCGTAATATTTTACTACCTTACCAGTTTCATAGCCACACTATAGACAATCTATCCAGTTTTATAGTCTTAGTACTTTACAGTACAAACTATTAAATATAGTTTATCATGTTTAAGCCATAGTTTACTACTACACTCTAATAATATACCAGACTTAATAATATACAATAGGACTAACCATCCAAGAGATACACTCTATCGATGATGGAATAGTATTTCACTAAAATTGTCTCCAGACAGAATTAGTATCTCAATGACTAAGATTTTCTCTATCTTAGTATAACAATATTACTTATTACTGTCGATATTTTTTATTTCATCTTATTTCACCTTATTGTTTCGGCGGCTCTACAGTCAGGTGTATTTTCTGCCTTGACCGAGGCCTTTAATTAATCTCCTTCTTTGTATGTATAAATTGTTATATATATGTATATATATATATATATATATATATATATATATATATATATATATATATTTCTACATTTACACCTAAAATAACATGAGGGGGTGTTTCCTCCTCTACCACCACCACCGCCAACAATATTATTTTCTCTTCGACATATCTACTTAGATATTCACCTAGTTTTATAATAATCTTTTTTTTTTATTTGTTTTATTTTGCGATGAGTTTTTTTTCCTTCCTTCTTTCTTCTGTTTCTTGTCATAAAACTTGTAGCTTCGCTTATTTACGTTTTCATCCATGTGTTGGCAAATATTCTAACTTCCTTTGCACGATATCTAGTGTACAACATTTACTATTATTAAACTGTAGAGCCAATGAGAGGAACCACCTCTCTTACACGATCGGTCGACCTGCTAAAAATAATACTCAAATCTCCCTCAAAACTACACCCTATCGTCTTGGATAATGTGGTTCTCCTAAGCACACCATATCTTGGAGCAAAACGGGACGATGACAACAAGGAATGCCCGTGATCAGGGTTGACTTGGCACTGTTTGCATTCTGTGCTTAATCTTTTTGTTTTATAAACCCTATCATTATGTGTGGTGACTGTCAATAATATCATCATGGTCCGTCTCTCTAGATACTCGATTTCTGTATCGTTCGATATCAATATCAGGGCTATTGTTCCGTCACCGTTTCTCTAATGCTCAGTAACTATAAATACTACTGTTTGTCCATTTATCTTTCTATACACACTAAACTACATTACTATTTCGCCATTATCTCTTATCAAATCTAGATTGAGCTAAAATGCTATTTGGTTGTGGCATTTGATACCTCTCATTCCAAACGTTTTCTTCATGTTATGCCAGTTAAAGGCGGTTTTGGAGGTGGGGATTAACAACTTAATTTCCAAGGTTGTGGTACAAGCGAATCTTATATATCTAGAATGTCTAATATATATATATATATATATATATATAAGTGGTAGGTTTGCCTCGATCCTTCAGGGGTAGTCTTTACATAACCTAAACCTCCACACTGACTCATTTCACAAGCTCCACATAATAAAACAACGGCTATCTAGTCCAACGAAAATGCTTTTTCTTGTATTTGTTGCGCCATTCTCCAAGTAAATATATATATATATATATATATATATAATTCCCCACAAATTCATAGTGGTATTGGGGAAGGTATGTCTAGTTGATAAAATCGACACCCATTATATTACTGTTACTTGTTATAGAGTCGATGTTAAGGGATAGGGATGGGAAGTTAATGTCGATCTCGAATGAATTTGAACTCGGGATATTACCAAATACTATAAGGCATTTAGTTTCTCCTTACGATCTTTGCCACTCCATAGTCGTAATGTAGATAGAGCCACCATATCATAGACACGGGTAGACACATTTCAAGAGACAGGATATGAACTGCTGACCTCTTGACTGTGTCCCCGTCTCCCTTACTCTGCTGTTTAATAATAAATTCTGACATTGACAAAAGGCCTCAAATTTATAGTGAAGTATACTCAGTGCATGACTGATATTTACATAGGCAGAATGCAGACACAAAACAACTGTTTGTCGTTTAGTCTTCTCTATTTGTGTTTTGTTACTAGCGATCGTTATTAACTTACCTTGGCAAAAGGCCACACATTTCATTGGGGAGACGTATCGTCGACTAAAATTGACCGCAGAGGGGTAAAAGTCAATGTTGAGACCTCGGTAGTGTTTGAACCCGGAACGTAGAAAAATTATATTAGATAATCAGGTAAAATTCTTTCTATCTGATGCTCACCCATCCATTTGCTTAAAAAAAAAAGAGAAAAAGGCTTTGATCCTTGTCCCCTAAATTGTTCATAAAACTCTATTCGTCTTAAGTTGCACGTAGATTTTGTTTTATTAGAATAATCTAATGGAATTAGGTAATGAGTGAGCGTGCTGGTCAACAATTTATCGACCGAGCCGGACAGGTCGACTGTAATTTTTTTTTTTTTTTGTTTAATCTAGATCTGTTTCAATTGGAACTAAGCTAGCCATAGATGGTGAAATGAGAATTGGCCAACAGCTCTTCCCAGTTCACTGACCTAACCGCTCTTGCCATGCGAAGTAGTTAGAATTAAAAACAATGCCGTGTGGTGCGACTAACGTTTCGGGCGGTGCTGTTCCCTTTAAGTCACATGGTTATTGTTAATTTCGTTTACTATATTAAAATACAAAAAAAAAAACCCAACAAAAACTGACTTATTTATCCTCGAGGTAATGCTATCGTTGTTTTCAATCTTATTTTCCACACATGATAATAATAAATACATTTTATTTTGCATTCAAAACCATTATGCATGAAAAAAAAAAAAATAATAGTTGCTAGTTATTCTAAACTATGAAATCTACAAGTTCACATTTATACTGGAAGCAATTCATTGAAAATCACTGAAACAAATTTTATATTGAACTTAAACTGACTGTAATTATAACACACACATTCACAGAGCTAAGATAGATTTTTGGTCATTATTAGCCCAGGCCATGTCTAACTTTATAGCATTACTTGTGGTAGTCTTTTGAGGTCGTGGTTTAGGACAATCATGGGCAAACTGCGAACCGCAGGACTCTCTGAATGGCACGCTTAACGAAAAATTACCTCGAATTCTTTCGGGTAGTGCGGTCCACCTAATGATGAGCCGTGTCTATACTGCCCGCTTCTAGAAAAAAGTTTGTCCATGCCGTAGAGTTTCGTCGGTTTTTCTAGTATTTCATGGAGGAATTTGTCCGGGTATTTGTTTGAATGTTAGAAGGGTAGTGTTTTCCTTCGTCGATTTCTTACTAAAAGAAAAACAAACATTATTTGACTTAGAGAGCCTCACTTTTGTAGAGAAAATTATGAAGATTTACATTGTCTAAACTCTTTCGGGAAACGCTTAAACTGTGTCATTACCAGAGATTCTTGAAGTTTATTTCATATTGGGACTAATGTATCTACACAACGTACTAAATTGTTCAACAAAAATAGTTTGAAAACGGCTTAGAATTTAGTTTTGTAAAAATCGTTCATACAACTTGAGATCGCCTATATTTACTCTGACGAAGGGTGTTTCCCCGAAACGTTCGTCAACATTTCGTCCTCGGGCACATGTATTACTTCATTTTTTTTCCCCAATCGGAGACTTGCCAGAGCAGGCTTATCACTTCCTTGACGGAATTAAACTGACCAACCTCTAGAATTAGTTGATATAAAATTCTGTTGACCACACTTATATCGATTTGAGTGCTGGTCGACAATAATTACCAACTTCACTTTTCTTCTCCAAGACTTCCACACTCTTTCCATTTATTTAAATCTCCTGGTTTCTGTTATTTCTGTTTCGTATTTGTGTGAAGGCGCATAACCTAATGGTTAGGGGTGTTGCATCCATCGCAGGATCGTAATTTCGATTCCCAGACCAGGTTGATCATCGTATTCTTGAGCAAAACCCTTCATTTCACATTGCTCCTGTCCACTCGTCTGCGAATGCGTAACCCTTTCAACGAACTGGCGTCCGTTCCGAGTATATGTTGTAATCTCTCTTGGTCACGTATGCGTTATGGAATCCGGGTAATTGGCCCCATAAATTTTTGGACTCGAGACTAGTAATACCCAGGGGTTACCTTTACTAGTTGTAAAACCGTTGCACTTATCCTATAAGATATTGCTGTCGCTATCTTTTAGGTTCTCGCGACCCCACTGGATGTCTGTCAACAGAATTTTATATCAACTGCTCTGTCCTTTTTTTTCTCATCGATTCACTTCTCTCGTTCTACCCTGTATTAATGTGGAGGTCACCCATATATTCTTATGTTGTGATCGCCTTTATCCAAGTCTTACTAATGTGTGTCTGTTTTTCTTCTTCTTTCCAATGGTTAATTGCTGTCGACCGTCATTGTTGTGGATGTTCCTGCTATTGTTGTTTTTCATCACACCGCTTAATAACTGCTCCCTTTACAGCTTAATTGTTACCATTATTTTCAAGGGACCCTCTCTACTTCATGACCGTTCACTTTGCTAGGAATAGCAGCCAAATCATCCTAAATCACATCCAACCGTCTTAAAGGAACCGCCAGGTCACATTAAATAATTGGCATACCTACACTTCACACCCGACTTTGTTTCCTCATAACTTTCAGAAACAATGGATATCTTTCATTGAAGTTTTCAACAAATACCTTTTAGGTGATGTAAATAGCGTTTATATCGGAATTTGTTGTGGAATTTTTTTTTTCGGAATGGGCAATAAAGTCTCGGATAATTTATTTAATCTAGTTGACTTTTGTTTTTACACAGCTTTCGGAAAAATGAATATTTTTGCAATGAAATTTTCGTATTAATCCTAGATGTACAGTATTGTAAATATTTAGTGATGATCTCGACTGAAATGCCTTTAATCACAGGACAATTCAATTAAGATAGACCTGGGACTAAACAATAACATCTACTATTACTCCTTTTGCTGCCATTTCTATTTATTTCACCCTTCTGGTGTTAGGGTTTCCCAACCTTTTATCCGCTATTGTACTGGACTCCTCTGAAATGCCGCTTTCGATTTCTTCACACATTTCTCTCCCTATGCTGCTATTTTCTATCCTGCGGCTGCTGTCTGCCCCCTGTTGATTCCCTCATTTTTTGTATTTTATTTCTAAGAAGTTTCAGGTTTACTGGAGAAGAGGAAGCGGGAGGTTGTGACATTCATGTCTTTCTCAGTTGACACTTGGTGGTGGTGATTGTGACAGGCTCCTGTTTGGGAATTGAAACGGGGTCGCCGAGTTAAATCAATGCACAAAAGGTATTTTAGAAGCGGCGTACACACGCTTATTCTCAGAAAAAGAAAAAGAAAAAATCCATGACACATCGATCCCATGCCTCCCCCCCTTCTTACCCCTCATATAACTATTGAGATAGCCTGAAGCAATCTTTTAAAGTCAGGTTCTCTTTTGACAAACCGTTAAGATCCGGGGACATATACAAACCAACACTGCCTTCAAGCAGTGGTGGCGGGGATTAACACACGTGTGTGTGTGTGTGTGTTTCAGAATTCTAACAATTAAAAATATAATGCCGTCTACTAGCTCTTCGAAATACAATCTCAATGTTTATTAATGAAGGAAAGCTGTGTGCTGTGAATAAAGGAAATTGTTTATTAATCATTTGTTTGTATTATTCATTATCTTTTAGACTCTTACTCGTTAAAATCGTCTTTTAAAAAAATTAATCGAAATAGAATTTATAAGTTTTTGCTTTCTTTAATGAAAGCATGAAACCGATATTGTCTACAATTTCCGTTTGTATTCGAAATTGAACTCAGCATCGCCATCTCTGTGCATATATATACACACATACACACACAAGGCGAAAGGTGATATCTAATCAAGTTACTGGACTCCCGTTTCTGAGTTTAGATATTTTCCTATTATCAAGCTTACTGCTGTTCATTATTCATTGAACCCGGGGCCAGCTAAATTAGTACCAGTCATGTATTAGTATCTTATCAGTCATCTATACCCCAGGGAAAATGAGGATACGCCACTCTCTACTTGATGTGTGTGTGTGACAATTTTTAATCATTGCTAACACAGTTCAACCACCGCCAATATTTGACAACTGAAGCTAGGCAATCTCCCTTCTCTCTCATAAATCGTCTAATTATATGCGTGCAGTAGTAATTAAAACTGATTTCCGTGAATTGCTTGACAATTGATTAACTGTTTTCTTGCCTAAATGTTAGGATATAGGCTGCAATTTTTTCAAATAGACCTTTTTTAGAATTACAATTAAGTCTATTTACTTCTCACGTTCTCTCTCTCTTCTGTATGTGTGTATATGTGTATGTTATATATATATATATATATATATACATATATATACATATATATACATATATATATATATATATGTGTGTGTGTGTGTGTGTGTGTGTGTGAACGTTGCGTATTTGTGCATATATACGTTGTCTATGTACGTGTGCTTACCTATATTTGTGTGTATATGTATATATATATGTGTGTGTGTGTGTGTAAGTGTATATATTTGTATACATGTGTGTATGTATATATGTTTTATATATATATTATTTATCATATATATACATATATATATTATTATTATTATAATATATATGGTTATATATATGAGTGTGTGTTTTTGTGCGTATGTTTTAGCACAAATCAAATCAACATAGAGCCAATGTGGTCGTTTGTCTTGGCTAGAAATCATAGCCAAATATCCTTCCAGTCCTTAATAACACTTTACAGTCTTAAGAAAGACAATAATATAAACCTACATGGTTCAGTTTTAATATTAGGGATCCGATATGCAAGGAAAAACAAAACACTGGGTGGTCATAGCTGGAGCGCTTTTGATCCAAGATCTACTCTATCAGGGCCTACTTGCATTTAAACAACATATTTTGCCTTGTTATATTTTAAACGTTTCTAGGGGCTTTCCATACCATTTATTTCTTTTACTTTAAATTTGTTTACAAGAGAAAACAAAGCTTCAAATCTTCTTCTTCTTCTTCTTTTTCTTCTTCTTCTTCTTCTTCTTCTTCTTCTTCTTCTTATTATTATTATTATTATTATTATTATTATTATTATTTCGTTGGCATGTTGTGGAGACTTTAAAGCTGCTAACTGCCATGTTGTCAAGTGACCCGAATGTTGATGCCACCCAACTTAACGAGCTACCAGCACCAGCCCTCGAGTCCATTTCTCTGTTTACTTACTGCTGATGTTGACCCAGCTCGCTGCTTAGATTCACTAACAGTAGTAGGCCAAATAACTTTTTTGTATATATATATATATAAAAATAAAGTATATATATGTGTAAGTTCATATATATATATGTGTATGTAAGTACATATATACATATAAGTACGTGTGTATATATATATATATGTATATATATATGTGTACATATATATATATGTATATATATATGTGTATATATATATGTATATATATATGTGTACATATATATGTATATATATATGTGTACATATATATATATGTATATATATATGTATATATATGTGTACATATATATATATATGTATATATATATGTGTGTACATATA